>NC_090266.1:263180914-263482384 GCF_040414725.1 Anabrus simplex | reverse complement strand
TACCATATCAAATTGGCACGTTCAAACGCGGAGGCATAGTGACTGCTGTTGTCGCGGAGTGGACATCCCGTCTGAGATGTTAGTGGCCGTTATCGAACAGTTCTTTATGGAAGACAGGCGTTGGGCTGTATCGGAATTATCTCCACATGTGGGTATTTCTGTGTCGTCAGTGGTCCAAATTTTACGACAGGACTTGCAGATACACAAGATTAGTGCAAGGTGGTTGCGACATTTTTTTCCCGGGGGTGAGGAATTGGACTTGGTACAAGACATGTCGTATCTATCTGGAGCAAATTCATTGCGAAAGAAACATGATGAATGATTACAATTGACGAAACGTACTTCTCATGTACTTTTGAGTTCATTTTATACATATTAAACAATAATTTCTATTACCGTATCTTTCGATTGCCCCGTGTCGTCAGCTCCTCTACTGCGAACGAATTTGGTGCTTGAGTTGATAAGAACATTTCAGTGGCCTTCGAACACATAGGCCTACAGTGGATTTCCATTCTCGCAGCTTTATTGGAAGATATAACACAGTTGCCATGACTTATGAAAAGAATCCCGTATACAGTATATCTTTTGACCTCTGGGTAGTATTTTAAGTATCAACAAAGAAGGGCTTCAGCTATTTCCACTTCGAACGCACTATGAGGTCAACGAACAGTTAACTGCATCGTGATGGTAAGAAACCAATATTCCTCCGAACATTTAATCATGGATCAAGTTGTGTGAAGTACGACATGGGAACCCGAAAGTTGCTTCAAGGTTATCGGCTATAAACATAAATTCTGACCTCTAATGGTTTTTACTGTATTGGCCAAAACGAATACCCCTATTGCCTCGCCTAATGCTAAGTACCATCATCAAAACAGCATCCAATTTATCTATATTTCTTTTAATCGACTAGGATCATTTGGTTAGAGAAGGCCGTGTCTTAGCGGCATGCAATACCTAAGCGCAGGCTGAGAACAACGTAGTGCTGACACTAACATTCAGTGGTTGGGAAGTTCACAACAACGTGCGGTGTATCTGAAGTGCGAAACGCTTTAATTGACGCTGTCATGAACGACAGTGATATCTGTGTTGTCTTTATTATAGAAACGCCGAGCTCGACAGCTGTAGTCGCTTAAGTGCGGCCAGTATCCAGTATTCGGGAAATAGTGGGTTCGAACCCCACTGTCGGCAGCACTGAAGATGGTTTTCCGTGGTTTACCATTTTCACACCAGGCAATTAATTAAGGCCATGGGCGTTTACTTCCCACTCCTAGCCCTTTCCTGTCCCATCGTCGCCATAAGACCTATCTGTGTCTGTGCGACATAAAAACTTGTAAAAAATGTATTATAGAAACACCTATTTTATTGCTCATAGGGCTGTCTGAATTCGAAATGACAAGTAAGGAGCACTTTGATTCCTTTACCTTATAGCGTGAAATGAAACACCACAGCCATTTAATGATTGACAGAAGAGATAAAAAATACCGTATATTCACTAATAAATAATAATATAACCTAACCCCATGGCACTAGAGTCCTGAAGGGCCTCTGCCTACCAAGCGACCGCTGCTCCGCACGAAGCCTGTTGATTACGAGGTGTCGTGTGGTCAGCACGAACAATCCTCTCGGCCGTTGTTCTTGGCTTTCTAGACCGGGGCCGCTATCTCACCGTCAGATATCCTTTCAGTTCTAATCACGTAGGCTGAGTGGACCTCGAACCAGCCCTCAGATTCAGGTAAAAATCCCTGACATGGTCAGGAATCGAACCTGGGGCCTCCAGATAAGAAGCAACCACGCTACCCCTACACCATGGGACCGGAAAATAATATCGCAGTGTAAAATATTTATTACCAACTAATAATTAGTTAAACAGTAGATACTTATATTTCACAAGTACTTCTCCTTTAAACATGTCTTTTTTTACAGTTACTTGTTCAAGAAAAACATTTTTGTGTTAAATTCCTTACAATTCTCGTCATAGTTGGACACAAACAATGCACTTTATTTATATCTACACATTTTCAGTTTCTTTCATTCCTCCATACTGAAAATATTATTTCTATACAGTAAATGTTTTTCAAGTTTTTATGAGCCAATTAATATACCCACCCACGAGATCCACACTAGTAAGCTGTCAGAGACCCTGCTTCTAAGGGAAATAATTTGAAGAGGATTTGTGACTGAAACGGGTAGTGATGAGTGATATTTGGTAGGAACCAAGGAGGACATAATATTTTGTATATTTTCATCAAAACCACACACGTTTTAACAACGTCAACAAGGTCTTAAAATAGATACATATTTCTGAAAAACTGAGCATTCAGCCAACGGTTTAAAGGCCACATCGTAGGCGGAACAAAATGTTCCCGGTAAACCCGTACGTCTGGCAGCCCTAATTGCTCAGCATCGGGAAATCATATCTCGAAAGCTGCTATCGTGAGTGGGGCGTAGAGTTAACCACTCTACCCGATCCAGTGCCGAGGTTACGGATAGTGGAAGCCTTTACCTTCCACCCCTCCAAGGGCCTTCATGGCCTGTACGGGGATGACTTTGCTTTGCTCCTTTGCTTTGCATCGTGACTGCACGAGTATAGAATTGAGCAGAAAACTTCATTTCGTACATTGTTTTCGAAGTGAAGAGACTTCCTATCATTAAATTACGTTTTGCTATTTGTTTTACGTCGTACCGACACAGGCAAGTCTCATGGCAACGATGGGATATGACAGTGCTAGGACTGGGAAGAAGCGACCGTGGCCTTCATTAAGATACAGCCAGAAATTTGTTTAGTGTAAAAATGGGAAACCATGGAAAACCCATCTTCAGGGCTGCCGACAGTGGGGTTCGAACCCTCAAGCGCTCTTTTCTTTCATTTCTCTAAATTTCTTTTCTGAAACTTTATGTTATTTCTGACACGAAAAGTCTTGTAGAATCATGCATTAATTCTCTAGTAAAAATACGTACCACAGCAATTTAGCTTAAGGGGCTTCAGACATGCTGATACAGATAAATTGTTCAATTTTTAATTTTTATTTATTTATAACTCACAGAATTTCCTCTTTCCACTGATATGTAACACATATGATAAAGACATAAGTTAAGAACGTCATCAGGGAGTGAAAATAATTCTGAAATTTAATTAAATTTAAAAGAAGTATTTTGAAGAAACACGTTTCGGTGAACTTCGTGTTATGGAACCAGCGCCTTGACCACTGTGTTACAGGAATGCTGCCCTGAATCCTCACTTATGTGACGCCTTATAACTGGTATTTGTACACTGAAACGTTAACACCTCGAAAATTAAAGCGTATTCGAGGGAACAGCTTACAACTGGTGTTTGAAAACTGAAGCGCTACAATCTCGATATTTGAAGCCCACTGGAGAGAATTTCAAAATACGCCTGATTTTGTACCCGTGTGGATTAACCTCGTCCATGCTCGATACAATCGCGGTCGGTTGCACTAAATTTGACGCTGATTCTTTCACACGCTCAGTTTTTATACCAGGAAGCGAACATTTTTGGCATTCAGTATCGTCTTCGAGTGCGCGTAAAATATGACTGTTAACGCGGTTAGTATAGGGATTTGTGCTAATGAACGTAAGCGGAATTATCAGGCGTTAGAGTTATAATGGGTATTCGAGGACACTACACATTATATTGTTACAACACAATGTTGACAGTTGTTTTCAGCGCAAGCACATGGACGTCGGTTTTTAAACTGTACACAAAAAGAAGCAAAGTCATCTCCGTCACAGGGTAGAGAAGCCCTCAAGAAGCAAAAGATAAAGGCTTTTTTCTCTTGTAGGTTAAGTGAAACTGAGAATCAGAAATGTGAATCTCGACTTCCTGAAGCACAAATGCATATATAGCATGCAATATACAGAGTGAAGCGAAATTCGCGCACTCGGGCACCGCAGCGCGATTCCTCACATGCCAGCAATAAAAAAAAATGTCTCTCACAAAAATTCGTCCTGGGAGTATATCCGGGAGGAAAAGGCCATTGAAGAGTGGCAATCTGGCAACAATGTAACCACATGAAGGGTAATTACCTCTGTCAGCATGTGGCTACAGTGTTGCCAGATTGTCACTCTTCAACGAGTGCGCGAATTTCGCTTCATCCTGTATACCGCACTAGCTGTTACCCACGGCTTCGCTCGCATGGATTTCGTTATTTGATAAAAGTAATCCTTCCTCGGTACTGCACTAAGACATTATATGAAAATTCCTATAGTATAAAAACTACCGAAGAATTGAGTTTCATTTAACCCACAACCTCTTTGTAAACCACGTTTGTGGTATTGCCTTTTGGAGCTAAGGTGACAAGGCTACTGGCAGAGCTAACTATGGAGCATGTGACATAGAGCTGTAAATGTGAGAATTAGTCCTCTCTCAAGTCGAAAACATAAAAAAAAAAACACGTGTTCCTTTATTTTTAAATGAGATTCCAAATAACAATTTTCACACCTGTAACATGTTATGGTTGTGATAAATACTGTATACATATACTCATTTTCAAAATTCACCAGCTTTTTCAATTTTTCACCCCCTTAAGTGGATTTTTTGAAAACAAAGAATACATGTTTCTTTATTTTTAAAATGTGATTCCAAATACCAATTTACACACCTATAACATATTCAGTTTTTGAGATGTAAGTATCCTCATAAAAAGAATTCAACTCCTTCACTTCTTTCACCACCTCCCCTTAAGTGGATTTTCAGAAAACGAAAAGATAGGTGTTCCTTTGTTTCTAAAGGAAATATCAAGTATCAGTGTTAAGTTTTTGAGATATAAGTATCCGTATACAAATTATTCAACCCCTTTTTTCGGTCTTTTTCACACCCTTAAATGGATTTCCCGAAAATAAAAAATCGTGTTTCTTTATTCTTAAAGAAGATTCCAAATACAAATTTTCACTTTTTCAAACTGTTAATTCGTGAGATAATGATATACCCATTTTAAAAATTTGCCCTACCGGGCGAGTTGGCCCGCGCGCGCGGCTGTGAGCTTGCCGGGAGATAGTGGGTTCGAATTTCATTGTCGGCAGCCCTGAAGATGGGTTTCCGTGGTTTTCCATTTTCACACCAGGCAAATGCTGGGGCTGTACTTTAAATTTTTTGCTATTGGCTTTACGTCGCACCGACACAGATAGGTCTTATGCCGACGATGGGACAGGAAAGGGCTAGGACTGGGAAGGAAGCGGCCGTGGCCTTAATTAAGGTACAGCCTGGTGTGAAAATGGGAAACCACGGGAAACCATCTTCAGGGCAGCCAACAGTGGGGTTCGAACCCATTATCTCCCGAATACTGGATACTGGCCGCACTTAAGCGACTGCAGCTATCGAGCTCGGTGTACCTTAATTAAGGCCACGGCCACTTCCTTCCAACTCCTAGGCCTTTCCCATCCCATCGTCGCCATAAGACCTATCTGTGTCGGTGCGACGTAAAGCCATTAGCAAAAAAAATTACCCCCCTTTTCACCACTCCAGCGATGGAATATCCAAAAATTCTTCCTTAGTGAGCACCTACTCTGTAGTACAAATGTATCCCCAAAATTTCATTTCTTTATGTCCAGTAGTTTTGGTTCGGCGATGATGAATCTGTCAGTCAGTCAGTCAGTCAGTCAGTCGGTCGGTCAGGACATGTTATTTTATATATATAGATAATCTGTACGGTACTGGTTTGTTCCATTAAATTATCGAACATTCAAAGTTTTCTGAATAACTGTAGTGTGGATTTTCATCAATAAAGTAAAGTAAGCCTTTTTATCCGGCAGCCCCGGGTTCGATTCCCGGCCGGGTAAGGGTTTTTAATTGTAAACGATTAATATCCCTGGGCTGGGGACTGGGTGTTTGTCTCTTCCTTAACGTTCCTTTCCTCACATTCAACACTTTACACTTCCGCAATTTCCAAATACACGCAGGTTCATAATATATGGTGCAAGTAGGGGCAAAAGATCTTTCTAGGTCGACGCCCTGAACAAATAACATTTTAAAAAAGCCTCTTTATTCGCACAGCAATAATAACTAGGATGTATGTGTGTGTGTGTGAGTGTACCAAGAAAAACCAAAATTTGAATGCACTCTTATCCGTGCGATTCAACTTACTTTCAGTTCTCAACATAAAACAGTGAATTATTTTCTGCACGAGTTGTAACAGTGAGTTAAAGGAATTAGAAAGTTTAGTGCGCGTGTTGCATGCGTTCGGGGTATTTATTGAATAGCGGAACAATGGATTTAAGACATTTGTAAAATAAAAGGCATATTCAGCCGTATATATAGGACTAGAGTTGATATCATAAACACATTTTGATTAGGCTAGAAAGCAAAAGCAAGTCTCTCAGAACAAATATTAGAATCTGCTAGCTTGCTTTCTGGATATGGTGGGTTCAATCCCCATTATCTCATATTCAAATCAGGCAAATGCCTGACCACGGTCGCTTTCCTCACAGTCCTAGCCCTTTCCTATCCTACCGTCACCAAAAATAATCTGCCTGAGTTAGTGTGACGATTTACCACTAGTAAACACACAAAAGTGGTGGTGCCTACTTGCCGAATACCAAATAAAAACAATAAAAAATTAAAGTGGTGTTAGCGATCATATGCAGCACATTCAGCAAGCGGAATTGCCATTTCCATTTGAATTGACATTTTATCTTTAAAATATTTACCATTTGAAGGACTTTTAAATTTAAGGACTCCTTTCGCCTCCATTGGTTTCACCAGCTGAGATCCCCAGTATTTTCCCAGATCATATGCTACCACTTCCACTAAGTGCTGTTTGTGTCCTAACATATTTGTACTACACTAGCAATCTTCTTGTTCACAGATTTCAAGGTCATTATTACGTGAGTACTGACAGTCTGGAGGGAGCAAAATTACTACTAATTTTCACTTGCAGCAGTCCGTTCATAACTTAAGGATATACTGTATATCTGGGATTGGAGTGACCTTTCCTGAGGTAACATGCCAATTTCCTCAATGGATTCAGACAAGGTATGTAATTTCTTGAAAGTCGATTACATCTCTAATTACAGTATACTTGATGGTTGTGTTCAATAACCATTCTGAAATTTATGGCATACTCTAATTGATCTCTGCTTCATTCATAAATTGCAATCAATGTAGCTGTAAAGTATATTGTGGGATAATATCTCAGATTAATCACAACAAGAGGTCAAGTAACAACTGACTACCAAAATATATTACAGCAAAACGTTTCACAGTAACAATATGACCCCATACTTGGTAGAGTTATGCAGTTCAAAACTTGACTGGACTATTCATATATTGGCATTTGTTGTAGACCAAACCTCGGAATTTGAACGCATTCTTTTGAGATATACACATACTACTTCATAGGCCTTCTTCAAAAACATTTTTAATTGTGTAGTAAAAAATGAAATGGCGTATGGCTTTTAGTGCCGGGAGTGTCCGAGGACAAGTTCGGCTCGCCAGATGCAGGTCTTTTGATTTGACACCCATAGCTGACCTACGCGTCGTGATGAGGATGAAATGGTGATGAAGACGACACATACACCCAGTCCCTGTGCCAGGGAAATTAACCAATTAAGGTTAAAATTCCCGACCCTACCGGGAATCGAACCCGGGACCCCTGTGGCCAAAGGCCAGCACGCTAACCATTTAGCCATGGAGCCGAACATTGTGTAAGTGATGGAATATATACTAAATGAAGACACAACAGTTATTTACATAGAGAAAAGTTACATGAATAATATGTAATAATTCGGAAGAGACTAGGTAAATTCGAAGTGGGAAGAAACACGGTAATGAGTAACTTTTCAAACAGGAGAACTTTGGGTCTTGGTGGCAATAGTTACTGTATATTACTTAAGGTGGGAGATATTAAGTATAACGTTCTCTTATTCGAAAGGATACACTACATTCTCTTAAATTCTCAAAGGATAGTCAGAATAAACAAATAGATCTTGTAAGCATAAAAACACACATGCGATCGAGCGAATTGGCCATGCGGTTCGGTCGCGTGGCTGTAAGTCTGCATTCAGCAGGTGGTCGGCAGCCATGAAAATGATTTTCCGTGGTATCCCATGTTCACATCAGAGAAATGCTGGAGTTGTAACGTCATTGAGACAACGTCCACTACCTGTCCAAATCTAGCCCTCTCCCATCATTGCATCGCCGAAAATCTTCGTTGTGTTATTGCAATGTCAAGCCACTAGCAAAAATAAATATGCGCTTCATTAGCTATAGTGAATGCACAGTCGATCTACCTGTGCGATTCGACATCCAAACGTATATCCTGAGTGTTCAGACTCTGTTAAATTGGACAAAAATATGCTTTAATATTGGTTGGATGATTTTCTCTCTCCCACTGTTTCTGTCTGGTTCTTGATTAAATTTCACTTCATCAAGAAAATCTAGTCGCTGTTCTAGACACACATATGGAGATGAAAACCATTCCACCTGGTGCAACCTGTCTAGTTAAAAATTTAGATGTATACTATTTTCATTAATGGAATTTTTTCCAAACGTTTTTGAGAAGGATTTCAACTCGACAACTTCAATATAATTTCCCAAAGCTGAAACTCTATCAGCGACTTCCATACGCATGTCTATGAGCAGTTATGTGCTTCAATAAACAATAATATGATTAGGAGTAAGAATGCGAAAACATATTCCAGTCGATCGAATGTAAAATGCATTCCATTTAATCTCTCCTGACTTAATATTTTCCTGAGGTTTCACATTCCAAAACCATTTTAAATCCTGGAAAAGACTGCAATGTTCTCGAGAACTACAGAGCAAATCCCTTCGCTCCCAGCTGTTTACGATTTTCGAAAATATGTTTCTTGACTGATTAATTGAAGTTATAGACCATCTTCTCATCCCACAGCAAGCAGGCTTCATATCCCGGCACGGGCTGAGACGAACAGATTCTCAGCCTTACCCAGCATATCGAGGACGGATTTGAAAACCCTCAAGTAACAGGAGTAGCCTTCAATGACTTGAGTAATGCATTCGTTACAATCAATCATCGTATACTGTTGCAGAAGGTATTTTCCCTAACCGAGGATCACAAATTCACGAGGCTGATTACTACCCTGTTCCGGAATTTCAGATATATTTGATGAATTTCACGAGCAGAAAAGTCAATTCAGAACCCCCAAAAATGGACTTTCTCCACTGCTGTTCAATACCTACACAAATGACCAGCCACTCCCTTCCAACACAGAAAGCTTCATCTATACTGACGACCTTGCCCTGGCTTCCCAAGATACAAGATTTGAAACAGTATAATCCCATCTCGTCAGTGCTTTAGAAGAGCTCAGCGCATACTATAAGGCTAACCACCTGAAACCTAACCCATCGAAAACACGACTGTGTGCCTTTCACCTTAGGAACGCAACAAGGAAATTAAACTTTTATGGAATGTCACCTTTCTGGAACACTGTTTCACTCCAAAGCACCAAGAAGTTACGCTGGATCGTTCTCTAACCTTCAGAATATACTACCATAACGTCAAGCAGAAAGTCAGTGCTGGAAACAATATTTTTAAGAAAACTAAGAGCCACAAATGCCTAGTGTTTACAGTGCACTATGTCTTCTGGTATAGGCTAGAGCAATTTTGTTACTTTCATAGATCTGTCTCTGTCTTATGCTTGGCATTGACAATATGAAAGTGACTGAGGTATGAACGATGCTAGTAATGCCAATCCTTATGCAGCCAGTCCTTGCTATGAATGGTGTGAAAATGTTGCTCATAGGGTCGGTTGGTGTATGCATTTCAGTGGGCTTGGCAGACTGATATGTAATAGCAACTCTGGCTCGGTGAGGAAAGCAACGGGAAAGCATCTCAAACAAACAAGGGTGCAAAGCCACAAACTCTCAGAACTACGTCTTGGCTCCCCGTTATCCTGCTACAGAGTGTGCCTACCCCGCGAGGTATAAAACATCCCATCCTATGCCATAACTGTGGACCCAGCTCTGAATGAGGCTTGCTGACTGATCACACGGTACCTATAAGTGCTCCCGGGGCAAAGGTTTACCATGTTGCTGGAATTGCACCTCCAGTGTTCTTCGTTAAACTGACGCTGATAACGAACGACTCAAAGCTGAGAACATCCAAGCTAATCCCCTGCGTAGCTATCAATTGCCTCAGTCCAGGCTAGAACCTAGGAAGACTTTCTTTCACAAACATCAAAGCCCTTGGAAAAATCTCCACATAAAGTTAGGCTTTGCTTTTGGAAGTCTAAGAGTAAATACCGGATAGAACCCAGCGAAGAACTTCCCACTAGTTACAACTGGGGATGTGTGAAAATCATTCAACCGCCTACGAACTGGAGTTGGCAGGGCTAAGTCGTCTCATAGGCAATGGGGATTCACTCAGGAGAGCATGTGTGACTGTGGTGAAGAGCAGGAAGTGAGGACATGTGTTAGTACCCTCTTGTCCGCATTCGTGTTCTGAGTAGGATTTGATGCTTGTCTGCAAGAACGCCATAGAACGCTTTTGGACAAAGAATGCCTAATTGCAATTTGGTCAAAACGACGTTATCCCACATTTTTGCAGATGTACAAGCGTGTAAATAATATAAGTTGGCATGCATTTGTATATACTGTACTGGTAGACAACTGAAATGAGTAAAAGAATTGTTCGTATTAAAAACCGTGTTCGATTGATTGGGAAGTTATTTCACATTCTCACTGTTAACAGGCCGATAATAAAAGGCTTAACTTCTAAAAAGATAATACAATTAAGCACGTTGGGAAGAAAATTGTATTTCCAGTTCTTTTAAATTTCGTGTGGCTATTTCTAGCCGAGTGCAGCCCTTGTAAGGCAGACCCTCCGATGAGGGTGGGCGGCATCTGCCATTTGTAGGACACTGCGTGTTATTGTGGTGGAGGTAGTGTTACGTGTGGTGTGTGAGTTGCAGGGATGTTGGGGACAGCACGAACACCCAGCCCTCGGGCCAGTGGAATTAACCAATTAAGGTTAAACTCCCCGACCCGGCCGGGAATCGAACCCGGGACCCTCTGAACCAAAGGCCAGTACGCTGACCATTCAGCCAACGAGTCGGACAGTAAATAAGTACAAAACTAATTTTGCACCTCTGCTCTCCTCGGACGTATTTCCAGTTGAATGATGCCTTTCATGCTGCTGATACTGCAATCTGAAGACTGGAGATTCGAGTTGTCTTCACTGTCGTGTACATTTCGCCTTACAAGTAACGTCCTCACTTGACTGATTACGTACATTCTGAGTTCAGCGTGTAAGAAGTTTAAATCCGCAGATTACTTCTTTCTCTGCCACTATTCTAACACCCTGGGGGTCGCGGGTGCGAATCGTGTAGTACAGGTGGACTAGGCGCTGTTTTTAGCCGAACATCCTTCTTTCCAGGTTTTTATTTTTTATTTTTACAATTTGCTTTCCGCCGTACCGACACAGATAGTTCTTATGGCGACGATGGAATAGGAAAGGGCTAGGAGTGGAAAGGAACCGGCCGTTTCCTTAATTAAGGTACAGCCTGGTGTGAAAACCGGAAAGAATGGAAAACCATCTTCAAGGCTACCGACAGAGGGGTCCTCACCCATGTCCCGAATGCAAGCTCACAGCTGCGCGACCCTAATCGCACAGCCAACTCGCTCGGTGATACCCTTCCTGACGCCAACCCTGTGTAAAGGGATGTACTCACTATTGTATGTTTTTGTGGTGACTGGAAGTGCGGGGTGTTGTGTGTTAAGACTAATTACAAACACCCAGTCCCTGAGACACAGGAATCGATCAGACGTGGCTAAAATCCTAGACCTACCCGGAAATCGATCCTGGAGCCCTCTAAATTGAAGGCTGTGACGCTGAACATTCACTAAGCAGCCGAAAAATCAGGCGATTACATCTAATTAAAATATCATATACAGTACATCATAGCTCTGGCTAGAAGATTCAGTGTTTATATAAATCTGGTACGATGTGAATCATTTTCAGTAGTTTACCATATTTGAAAGGAAACGTTAGGAAAGCTATGACTAGCAATTCCATGGCAAAAATGTTACCACATATTCGACATGCGACATTCTAAATGCCATGAGAAGTAAGTTACCTGGCCGTTGTACGGGGAAGCTAGGAGTACTGTAGTGAATATTGCACACAAATTAATCAGCGGCAAACCCTTTTCCAGGACGAACACGCCCATTTTCTACGAAGCAGATCCTGATGAACCTATATGTTTTATCCTGAGGATTCCTTGAACTGGTTCACAGGCAGATCAGTAGACCTGGGAGCAAGTTTAGTTGTATGTGGAGTTAGAGCAAGAAGTATAAACCTCTCCTTGGGGAAGTAGCCACAGTATTCCAGACTGAAATATATATGCAAATTATGAATTGCGGGTAAATAAACAGATTCTTATTCTCAAACGTGCAAACAGCATTTAGGGCTTTACTGAGTTCCAGGATCACTTGTAAATTGGTAGAATAATGCCTAGTGCACTGTCGAACCATTGTTCCCAGGTTACAGAGACGCCGAGGGAAGTTAAAAATAATCTGACGAACTTGCCCGACAAGAATCAACATCATGTCAATTAAGGCATAACAAGCTCTTGGAATACCAAAGTGTAAGTGATCAAGAGCTAGGACAGGAATGAACACCACAAAAGGTGGAAAACAACCACAGGTATCGAACATGGTAAACCACTTATTAAAGGATCATGCTAGAAAACAACTGAAACACTACATGAGTGCAGTAGAATTCAGGTAAGATTTATAGTGACACTCATCACAGCACACACATCTGTGAAGAATCGCTTATATAAGTTGGGAATTGTAAAGGGCAACCTAGAATGCAGACTATGTAGGAAGGAGATAGAAGGTACCCACCATTAAAGCTGTGCAGGCGAAGCTCTAGGCCGCGAGATGTAGACTTACAATATATTTGGGAATACAATAATCGAACCAAAAGAATTGAACACAGACTTATTGCAGGAAGTGCATACCCGTGTTAACAACTCAAATATTATGGAATGACATTATTTCCAAACAGGGTAGTACAATAAGCGTATAGGCTGTGAACCCTGAGCAATGCTGAAGGGCACTTGTTACACTTCATGAAGTACCTATATGTTGATAATAATGATATTTATTTTACGTCCCACTAACTACTTTTACGGTTTTCGGAGACAACGAGGTGCCGGAACTTTTTCCCGCAGGAGTTCTTTTACGTTCCAATAAATCTACCAACACGAGGCTGACGTATTTGAGCACCTTCAAATACCACCGGACTGAGGAAGGATCGAACCTGCCAAGAACCTATATGTTGGTGGGATCGCTTTGACGTAGGCAGATTTAGAGTACATCTGGTCATAAATGGCTGAATGATCACGGGGAAGCTTGCTGATCCCGAATCTCGTCCATTCTCGTTCTTAAATTTCCTTCTCTGAACTTATCAGTGGCAGTTCTACTACAGGAAACTAGCTACACCACACACTACTCCATTCTAGATATAGATAAATCATAAGCCTATAACCCTGGGATCATCTACGCCATTACATTCATTTCTTATGTGCGTTTCCCTTTAACCAAAGTACAAGTGTAATTTAGCATATTGCATATATGCGTCATAGATTAGACATGTCTGCATATTTATTCGTTTTCAGAACCGCTAAAAGCCTTTCTGTGTTATTTCTTCGAGAATAATAACGTGATCGTGACTGGAAGGCAGCCTGTGAAAGTGCTATGTGCTCACGCACTTCGTTCGAAGTATGTACTATACATCATATAATAGTTACTAATACAATAACCAAGTTCAGTGATATATTAGTACTGACAGGATTACCGTTATAGTGTATTCTACAAGATATTATTATTATTATTATTATTATTATTATTATTATTATTATTATTATTATTATTATTATTATCAGACTCCTTGGCTGAATGTTCAGCGTTAAGGCGTTCGGTTCAGAGGTTTCCGAGTTCGATTCCCGGATCGGGGATTTTAAACGCGTCTGTTTAATTCTTCTTGCTTGGAGACTGGGTGTTTGGTCCAACACTTTCTTCTTCATATTCAGACAACGCACCTCATTACCAACTACCACAGAAAAACGCAATAGTGATTATATCCCTCCACATACGGTTGGCGTTAGGAAGGACATCCGGCCGTAAAAACAGGACCAGACCCACATGTGCGACACTGTTCGCACCCGAGAATCCACAGAATTGGGAAAAACGGTAGATTAGTATTAGTCTTATTCTTCTTCTTCTTCTTCTTCTTCTTCTTCTTCTTCATCATCATCATCATCATCATCATCATCATCATCATCATATTATTATTATTATTATTATTATTATTATTACCGTGTTTGCGTGGAAAAGAGAGGTGAAAGAAGGTGCTGGCTTGAATTGGTCTATCTGCGAGAGTCAAAAGATTAATTTAAAACTTTAAAAATAAGGTTATATTTCTTTTCAGACATTAAATCTTAACAAAACAACAATATTTCAGGTACGGAGCTCGTTACGTACAAGGTAGAAAAAAAACCAAGAATAGGTAAGTTACAATTTGAGCTTCAAGGTAATAATTTACAAAGGCCCCAACATCACTACTGTTGCGTTTAGACAGATAGTTTTTTGCTAGTTGTTTTACGTCGCACCGACACAGATAGGTCTTACGGCGACGATGGGACAGGAAAGGGCTAGGAGTAGGAAGGAAGCGGCCGTGGCCTTAATTAAGGTACAGCCCTAGCATTTGCCTGGTGTGAAAATGGGAAACCACGGAAAATCATTTTCAGGGCTGCCGACAGTGGGGTTCGAACCTACTATCTCCCGAATACTGGATACTGGCCGCACTTAAGCGACTATAGCTATCGAGCTCGGTTAGACAGGTAGTCAAGGAGACGAATCTCCCAATTTCTTTTACAGGATTTTTGTATGACACAATTTGGAAGAGCACTTTGCTCCAACAGTTACAAGTTACGGCCTTCCGAAGGCACCATTCAATATTTTCAAGACGAAATAGTGAGCCTTTATTTTTTATGCTTGCTGACGTCTGTTGTCAAAAGTCGTGAGCATGTAACATTCCAAGGCGTGCTATACCCTTCACAAAGATTGAAAGGTTCACATCAGAGATGAAAATTCTATGAATTCACGGTAGAAATCGACCATCGAAACCACTTTAGCATATTATATGTTATCAACGGTTAGGCTACCGTGTCCTCTGTTCCAGAGTCTGCTCTTAGAATTGCCGACAAAAGCGTATATTAAACACTGTCAACTCATCACTTAACGGATTCTGTTGACTTAGTATTCCATACCTCTTCACAGCAGAGTTGCATCGTGCAGGAATGTCAATATTAGACTGTTTCATTCGAGCTTAACAACATCGTGAAGTATTACATTAAATTGCTAGAGTGTAGATTTTTAGTCGGTCAACACGAGATAAATCTGAAAATTAATTTTATGCAGGTGATCAATTTATATAGGAACTGTTTGGCTGAGACAGTAAAGAAGTCAACAGTCCCGCGTACTTAGTGTATGGAGTCTCTCTGATATCTGTGGTATCTGAAATGATGTACTAAAAGACCTTTTAACTGGGTCAAGGCCTGAAAGGATGTCTTCCTGGTCAGTGGCGTAGGTACGACTTTTACTTGGAGGGGGATAAGAACAATAATGTTAAATGGGTGTTTTTTGTAAATGGATGTTTTTACTATTTAATTATTTTTTACCTTCGTAAAAATAGTAAATGTATATATTTATAATAATGAGAACAAGCACTTCATGGGGGTTGGGGAGATATATCACCTTATTCCCTCCCTTATCTACGGCACCGGTCCAGGTATATGAGTAAAGCGGGGATGGCAAAGTGAGAAAGACCTACATGAACCCAATTTCAGATATGTATATTGAGCAAAATCTGAGATATGAATATTCCGAAGGAGAAAAAGGAGAAGAAGAAGAAAAGAGCACCTCGACAGGTAAGTTAGGAAAATGATTTAATGAAATGCAGTCATTTGCAAAAGGAATTGCGCACCAAGAAGGAATTGTCAGAGTTGCATGAAACTTAGTAAGGGTGTTTATAACGTTGACGTAGCTAAGTGATTACAATATGAGAGCAAAAAACAAAGTATAATTTAAGGCGATAAACTCTGCTGGAGTGAGACACTGATGTCCGGTGGATCTGCCTCGACCGTCGACACAAGATGTGATATGAGCGGGCAAGGAGACGTGGAGGTTTTGTATGGTATCCTCCGGCATAATCTATCTGTTCATGTTTGCTGCAACTGGTTCTCTAAACTACTAGGCTGCTGAAGATGACACTCCAGGTGGTCCCAGACATGTCCGATGGGAGATGAATCTGGCAATTGAGCAGGAAGTGTAACAATATTGCAGATACATTCCTGTAGTACCCTTGCTCTTTTCGGCCGAGCATTATTCTGCTGGAAAAGGCCTCTTGGAAACCCTGTCGCGAAGGGCAGCACTTGCAGTCCTGCACATATCGCTGTCCTGTCAGTGTCCATCGTATCGCTGCTAGGGGTGTTCGACTATCGTACGCGACCAACAAACCTGCAAGTGGGGACACAGTGTCGTGCCTCCAGACAGCCGTCGTCATTGCACAAAGAAATCCTGGTTTCCACAAGATAACCCGGTTCCAGACCATACAAGTCCAGGTTTGTCGTTCACGACACCACTGTAAACGATGACGACGGTGTGCAGGCGCCGTGACACTGATGTTTCTTCAACTAAGCGTCTGGAAATGGTTCGGACAAACACAGGGGTCTGCAACGATAGTGCTAGATGTGTCCGATGGCGGCACCATAACAGTTGACCTGCTCGTGCTTATCGGAGGATCTGATGATCCTCTCTCCTGGAGATCAGCCAAGGGCGTCCTGAGCCCAGCTGCAGTGTGTGAGTAACCTCACGAATCCACTGACGTCAACATACATTAACCGTGTGATCAAAACAGCCTAGGGGACGGTATTTCGCCAATATGAACATCCAGCTTCACGCATTCCGCTAATTAATTCACCCTCTCCCAAACACAACTGGGCAAAATATCCTTGATTGCGTCGCAGAGGCATGCAGAGTGGTTGATGAGCGTTTCATAACCCGAATCAGCGTTTCCACTACGAATGAGTGACCTCTGCATTCCTTTTTATAGCCCATAGGTTGCAGTTCGGTCCCAGCCTAGACAGCTCAACTAATCATCTCACTACGCTAATTACTGACTATCTGCTTGAGGTGTAACTGTATACTGTATGCCGAGTTTTCTAGCGAAATGACAACTTCTTCATGGCGCGCATAGCTTTTTTCTTTCAAATGAGTACATGAACAAAAATTGTCCTTCCCTCTTTTACAGGCTTAGGACTGTCACTTTATGTATCGAACTTTGTAATGAAATTTCTACATATGCGAGTGTGGTTAACTAGATAGTGCTTTGAGATTTGTTAAAATTAAAAATAAAATGTGTACATTATATCAAAATCTTATAGAAACAATTCTGTCTTCTTTATGAATCATTCACCAATTCGTCGTGTTTGCAAATTTTTTATATGGGTGTCCTTGTTGGTTTCTTGCTGCTGCAATTTCCTACTTAGAAATCCTGGTCTTGCTTAAAGATATGCTGGCTCTTATAATTTTTATGTATATATGGACGTAACATTCGTTTAGCATTGAGGTGAACTGGAAGAGATGAGGACGGCGATGGATAAGATTTGAAGGCCTTTATTGTTCTGCATATATTCCTATGTGGCTGTGCACATACGGAAGGTAGAAAAGCACTGTGTTTATTGATGTAATAATCCACCAGTTGTTAATTCACAGATCTCAATCATTTTTGGATGATATCAGAGGCAATACTGCATGCCTGCTGACAAAGCGAGCTTCGTGTTAAGTGTGTTTGAAGCCAACATGAAATTCATAAGTAGCGAAAGAGGTAAGATTCTATTAGTTTGTTAGAATTATATGTATCGGAACAACTATATGCAGTACTGTCTCTATGTCTGTGAGTTGTACATACAAGAAAAGCAGGGATGCGCTCACCAATCAACACATATCCTAATGCATGAATCTATTTTGCTCAATTTACGCATTTACATTTTGAAATATTTGCTCAGTTTTCGTATCTCAGATCAGACGAAGGTAAACTTCGGTCAATTCACCTACACCCGTATAAAGTACCATCCTAACATTAGTCTAAATTTGAACTGCAGATAGTAGGCCTACTTCTAGCGTGGTCGAGAATTTTGTCCGTGAATCTGAGTATGTTTATACCCTGTTCTAGATCCTCAGCTATATCTTAAATTCATAACACACCCGGAAATCGATTCGTGGTCAACCAAGTGGTAAACTACTGCGCTAATCCCTGGATCGAAACGGTATTTCTTTTCAAGATGCGTCAATATCCCAAAAGTCCATAAAAATGTTAACAACCTCAGTTTGGGTAATTCATCAAAGACGGAAAGTGATAGTTATGAAGATGGTACATCCACAGTAAATGAATCAATCAATAAATCAGTCACCACTGATCTACATTAAGACAGTCGCCCAGGTGGCAGATTCCCGATCAGTCGTTTACCTAATCTTTTCTTAAATGATTTCAAGTACCTCATCAGAGGTTGCCTTACCTAGATATCACATTTAGTTTTGTTATCGTACATCGCCAATCACTTAGTATTTTTCAGAACAACGTACTCACGAGGAAGCATCGATATTGGAATGGATGGGGAAAAACGAACATCCTACCTGTAAAGAGAAGAAAAGGAAATACTTAGTATGCAATTCTAAGATATGACATTTTAAAGTTATTTTTAACAATTCATTATACTTAACATAAAATGACACATGTAGAAATAAAAGACAAGAAGAAAAATATGTCAACAACAAGTAAGAAGTAGTGTTTGCATATTTAGTCGACACCACTATATGTTATTTGAAAAATGCAAATATACGGTTGATTGATGTTCGCTGCAGTACCACAAGGAGGGAATATTACTTATCTCCAATTCTGTCACGTGCCCTGTGGACTACAGCTAGACTCAAGTAAAATACTCAGCTAAAGTTCAAAAGCAAACGTATTACACACTGGTTTAGAAACTTTTAACACGATGTAATATGCAAGTCTTCTGAATATTTAAGGAATGTGGGAGCACAGTACTGTCCCTTCACCAAGTAGTCACTGATCGAATCCTAGCTAATACAGTATATAGGAGATTATTAAATAAAAATTCAAGTCCCTGTGGTTAGATTCAATGCAAAAATAAACTGGAGTCAATGGCTACGCTCAACACACCAACATTCATATAAAATTGCAAGCTATTTGTAAGGTTAAAAGATAGACCTTTCTCACACCTCTACAACTGGTCGGCATTAAGAACGCTTAAATACCAGAAACCCAAGTCGGTTGACTTATTCCTGGCAACACGGTACCCTGTGAGATAACGTCGCATTAAAAATCATACGTCACCAGTAGAGCTAGGAATGGTAGGTGGACAATTTGGGTCAATTAGGTGAAAAATGATGCAATAATTTAGTTTTAAAAGATGCAAAAAGTCCGCCTCTGTGGTGTAGTGGTTAGCGTGATTAGCTGCCACCCCCGGAGGTCCGGGTTCGATTCCCGGCTCTGCCACGAAATTTGAAAAGTGGTACGAGGGCTGGAACGGGGTCCACTCAGCCTCGGGAGGTCACCTGAGTAGAGGTGGGTTCGATTCCCACCTCAGCCATCCTTGAAGTGGTTTTCCGTGGTTTCCCCACTTCTCCTCCAGGCAAATGCTGGGATGGTACCTAACTTAAGGCCACGGCCGCTTCCTTCCCTATTCCTTGCCTATCCCTTCCAGTCTTCCCATCCTCCTACAAGGCCCCTGTTCACCATAGCAGGTGAGGCCGCCTGGGCGAGGTACTGGTCATACTCCCCAGTTGTATCCCCTGACCAAGAGTCTGAAGCTCCAGGACACTGCTCTTGGGGCGGTAGAGGTGGGATTCCTCGCTGAGTCCGCGGGAAAAGCCGAACCTGGAGGGTAAACAGATGATGATGATGATGATGATGATGATGATGATGAAGATGCAAAAATGTGCAAATTTAAAATGTACATAATCCATTACAAACCGCATCACAATCTATAACATTACATATTAGGACACAAATTCACACATGTATTAAAATTTTTGCCTAAATATAGTCCCAAAATACAATGTTATTAAAGTCCGGCTCCATGGCTAAATGGTTAGCGTGCTGGCCTTTGGTCACAGGGCCGCCGGGCTCGATTCCCGGCAGGGTCGGGAATTTTAACCTTAATTGGTTAATTTCGCTGGCACGGGGGCTGGATGTATGCGTCGTCTTTATCATCATTTCATCCTCATCACGACGCGCAGGTCGCCTATAGGTGTCAAATCGAAAGACTTGCATCTGGCGAGCCAAACTTGCCCTCGGACGCTCCCGGCACTAAAAGCCATACGCCATTTCATGTTATTAAAGTCGCTCGTCCAGGAACGTTTATGTAATTATTCTTTTCATCAGAGGAGCTGCACATCCGCTCACTAGGTAAGTACTTGCATGTCGAAAAGTAATGTTCCACGTAGCAGACATATCTGGTGGATATTTTGTTTGTAGTCTGTAATGTAGAGACTTGTATGTTGCAATATCCTAAACATCAGGGTTTATGGCTAAGCTCTGATCCACCTTCCGCTTCCTAGTACCCTCCGGTGCTTCTTCCCACCTATCAGAAAAGTCCATTGTGCATCTTTCTAAGAACACCGATCCTCTAATTTTGTAACGGTAGTTGTCAAGAAAGAGTGGCCATGCACAGAAAAAGGTTCATCTTGCAATTCCTGTTGAGGTGCTAGTTCGTCGTCCTTAGTCACAGCTGAGGAAACAGTCGGTAAGGCATCTAAAAATCACGTGTAGCCTTAAAATGGTCAAAGATAAACACTGCAGCCTTCAACCCAGCACCCCAACCAGTGAGAATTGAGGCAAGGGGAAGAGGCGGTCCTGTAATTTCAACACAAATATTGTATTCTAACAGGAGCCTTTTTCAGAATTTTCTTAATGAAAGAGACAAATTCATTTGCATATGAATATTTATGCCGGACTGAGTAGCTCAGACGGCCTAGGGGCTACCGACCCCAGCCTCCACATGATGCCAAATGCGTGATAATGATTTTACGTCACGTCCGACTCTTTTGCTGAACGTTCAGCGTACTGGCCTTCGTTTCAGAGGGCTCCGGGTTCAATTCCCGGTTAGTTCGGGGATTTTAACTTCGTTTAATTCTTCAGGCTCGGAGTCTCGGTGTGCAATATGTCTTCGTCTTAACACATATCTCTTCACATGCACACACAACACATTACCAACCACCACAGTGAATACATCCCGGCCAAATCCACAAATTCACATCAAGTTCAGACCCCAGTAAATTGGGAAAAAGATTGATTGTACATCCCATTGACTACTTTTGTGCCAGGCGGAGTGGCTCAGATGGTTCAGGCGCTGGCCTTCTGACCCCAACTTGACAGGTTCGACCATGGCTCAGTCCGGTGTTATTTGAAGGTGCTTAAATACGTCAGCCTCGTGTCGGTAGATTTACTGCCACATAAAAGAAATCCTGCAGGACAAAATTCGGGCACTTCGGCGTCTCCGAAAACCGTAGAACCACTTTTGCGGTTTTCGAAGACACAAATACATGTTTTATCTCTTTTTTTACTTTGCACTGACGCAGATAGGTTTTACGGCGACGTTGGGCTAGGAAAGGGCTAGGAGAGAACGATTTGCCAGAATTTGAACGGAAGAAGAGAATGATCGGACACGTCTCAAGATACCCAGAACTTATTCAGTTGGTTTTTGAAGGAAGTATAGGCATTAAAAACGGCAGGGTAAGACCAAAGTATGAATATGACAAACAGATTAAAGTAGATGTAGAAATGAAAGTTTAAAAAAGGATAGGGTGGCGTGGCAAGTTGCATCAAATCATCCATGCACTGTTGACCCAAACAACAAGAACAAAACAAGAACAAATAGGATTATTAGAGTAATATTATTGGTTTTACGTCCCACTAACTATTTTTTACCGATTTTGGAGACAAATATTAGAAAGACTAACGTCCTTTGTATATGACAATTACGTTATGGATGCTAGTATAGCCTAGGCCTATAACAGAGTTAATAAGCAAAATTATTTTACTATTTCAGAACACTTATCAATGTTTGTAGTTTCTGTACGCGATCTGAAGGTGTATATTTCCCTGATTATTATTATTATTATTATTATTATTATTATTATTATTATTATTATTATTATTACAATTTACTTTACGCCACATCGACACAGTTAGGTCTTATGGCGCGAATGTGATAGGAAAGGAAGGAAGGAAGCGGCCGTGACCTTAATGAAGGCACAACCCCAGCTTTTTACTTGTAAAAATGAGAAACCACGCGAAGCAATCTTCAAGGCTGCCGACAGTGGGGTTCGAGCCCCACTATCTCGCGAAAGCAAGTTCACAGTTATGCGACCATAACTGCAAGGCCAACCCGCTCGGTAACACATTGTTATGTAATCTGTTGTATATATTGATCTGCTGTACAAGAGCACAATTTTGTAGTTTGGTGTCTGTGGGCAAAGCAAAGGCTGAGAATGAGTGCATTACTTACACGGTACTCCGTTGACGAACACGCTTCTTCTATACGTCTTTGCTGAAGGGTAGACAACCCGTGGTGTTGGGACAGATTTGATCTGTTTTCACTATGACCTACCCAACGGAGAGGATTGCGTTTTATACCATATACGAGTAGGCCTACCTAATATTTACATTATATTTGTATAATTTAAACTGAACTTTTGAAAAAGTATTCTGTTTAATTATGCTAATGCTGATGGATTGTATCACAGTATATATATTTGATATACTACTTCTTATGTAAACCCAATGGAAAGGAATGTACAAATTTGTGAACGATGTCACTAGATCCACAGCGGCTTTTTTTCTCGGAGGAGAGTTAAACATAATACTGATCTGGAAGAGTGGTGAGTGATTGTGGGAAGCTGTCTTTTACGATAAAGTATGTTTTTAAACGTTATAGGGCGACGAAAGTTAATGAGATGAACTATGAAGTTAATCTGGGTTGCGAAATAGATATTACCAAAGTCGCTATTAACAACTTAATGTAAATATTTCTTAAGAATTAATTTTCTCCAATGTTCTGTGATGTTAGTATGTATGGCAATTTACAATAAATAATTAACATCCGTGTCTCTTGTATGTATGTATGTATGTATGTATCTTCAGTCCGTCAGCGATGCCGCTGGTTGGATCCTCAACAGCTCTGCCATCAGCTGTCATAGATGGCCTAAGCATCACTGAAGAGGCGTACTAGGGAAATGAGGAGTGAGGTAGTTTCCCGTTGCTTTCCTCACCGAGCCAGAGTTGCTATTACATATCAGTCTGCCAAGCCCACTGAAATGCATACACCAACCGACCCTGTGAGCAACATTTTCACACCATTCATAGCAGGGACTGGCTACATAAGGATTGGTATTACTAGCATCGCTCATACCTCAGTCACTTTCATATTGTCAAAGCCAAGGATAAGACAGAGACAGATCTATGAAAGTAACAAGATTGCTCTAGCCTATACCAGAATAAATAGTGCACTGTAAACACTAGGTCCTGCCAGCAAAGGCGGCCGTGTCTCTTATAATGAAGATAACTAACAATTCGCTTTTTACTCTGTAAATTTCTTGAATGCTCACGGTGTGTCATAGGCCTAATGAATAACTCAAAATGAAACAGCTATAAGTACGCGTTTCTAGAAGTAAAGATGTCTTAGTAAACATGGGTCCACAAACAAGCCATTTAGAATTTGTGATAAGCAGCCACCACTGACTTGGTTGTTAGGAAATACTTAGAACACTTCCTTTAATTGCGAGCAAGTACAATGCACAGTCATTGTAACTGTAACTGTAACGTACCAAGTAAGATTGTTTTCTTGTTCATTAAAATGACTGCACTTCTACTAAAGTATCTAATAACTTTTCTTAAAATTGTATTGGTAGGTTTTCCTAACTAGGTTGACGTTTACACACAATCAAGTCACTGTTGGCTGGTAAGCACAAATTGTAAATTATCTCGCAAAAAGCTCGTTTGAGGACCCATTTTTACTACGACATTTTTGCTTCTAGCATCGTGTGCGTACAGCTGTTTCAATGTAGGCTATTAATTATGATACAAGCTGTACATGCTGAGTCTTGGAGTCCAAACCGTTCTAGCGTATTCTACCTAGGTTTGGTTCTACCGGCAGTGGAGTAGCTTAGAGGGAAAGGATAGCCGCGAGTTCAGGTGCTGAGAAGTTACACTCAGTTCTTTTCCTCGCGTCGCTTCTTCAGTTCCCTTTACAGTTCAGCATACGGAGATATCAGTCTGTGGTACGGTTCTTGGATAACCAAATCTGTAAAGCATGCTGCACGAAGCTCTAGAAAAGGCCCTAATCTGTTTGTCCGTGCACCACTGCACCTGGTTGCTGAGCTCCCGTGGAATACGAGAACCGTGTGACAATGCTGTTGAGAGAACATTCGTGTTGGTCCATGGAATATCATTTCGTAGAATCTCTTTTATTTCCTTAAATGTACGAATAATATAGCAGTGCAGGAGGAGAATTATTTATGAAGTCCTTTGCATGAAATCCGTATGATGATCCTCCACCTTAATGCTACACGTTAAGACTTGCTGAACATAGGTTTTTGGCTATTGGGAATTTTTTTTATAGATTCACATATAAAATGACCTACACGAAAATCAGATATCGTAGGAACGAGTATTATCCGTCCTATTGTAGGTGAAAGTGATCAATGATAGTCTATTGCATACGATGAAAGATAAGTATTACCCGTCCTATTGTAGGTGAAAGTGATCAATGATAGTCTATTGCATACGATGAAAGATAAGTATTATCCGTCCTATTGTAGGTGAAAGTGATCAATGATAGTCTATTGCATACGATGAAAGATAAGTATTATCCGTCTTATTGTAGGTGAAAGTGATCAATGATAGACTATTGCATACGATGAAAGATAAGTATTATCCGTCCTATTGTAGGTGAAAGTGATCAATGATAGTCTATCGCATACGATGAAAGATAAGTATTATCCGTCCTATTGTAGGTGAAAGTGATCAATGATAGTCTATCGCATACGATGAAGGATAAGTATTATCCGTCCTATTGTAGGTGAAAGTGGTCAATGATAGTCTATTGCATACGATGAAGGATAAGTATTATCCGTCCTATTGTAGGTGAAAGTGATCAATGATAGTCTATTGCATACGATGAAGGATAAGTATTATCCGTCCTATTGTAGGTGAAAGTGATCAATTATAGTCTATCGCATACGATGAAAGATAAGTTCATAGTTTTTATTTTATTTGCTCGTATAATCCAAACAAAACACTACGGCACAAGAGCCCCAAAGAGCCATGACCTACCAAGTGATCGCTGCTCAGCCCGAAAGCCTGCAGGTTACGAGATGTCATGTGGTCGGCGCGACGAATCCTCTTGGCCGTTATTCTAGTCCTTCTAGAAAGGGAACGCTATCTCACCGTCAAATAGCTCCTCAATTGTTATCATGTCAGCTGAGTGGACCTCGAACCAGCCCTTAGATCCAGATAAAAAAAACCTGTGTCCAAAATAAATAATGCATTTTTGACATTTTTGAGGAGTGGTAAGTTGAGTCTAGGAGATCACTTTAAGCATAGGGACATGATGTTCGTGGAGAGCCACTGTCATACTCTATGACGTCAATGTTGTCATTGGGTAACCAACTGGTTAAGCTGCCGGTGGTGCTAGGGATATCGGACTGACGAATGTAAAACGAAACAAGAGTAGGGAATAATTTTACAAAATCTGTCGAGATATGAAGGTCCTATGCATAGTATGAGTACGATAAAGCAGAGAGGAGAGCAGAGGTGCAAAATTAGTTTTGTACTTATTTACTGTCCGACTCGTTGGCTGAATGGTCAGCGTACTGGCCTTCGTTTCAGAGGGTCCCGGGTTCGATTCCCGGCCGGGTTGGGGATTTTAACCTTTATTGGTTAATTCCAATGGCCCTGGGGCTGAGTGTTTGTGCTGTCCCCAACAACCCTGCAACTCACACACCACAGGTAACACTATCCTCTACCACAAAAACACGCAGTTCCCTACATATGGCAGATGCCGCCCACCTCCATCGGAGGGTCTGCCTTGCAAGGGCTGCACTCGGCTAGAAATAGCCACACGAAATGATATTATACGTATTTACTTGGGTGGAGGTGTTCGAATGTCCGCCATTGTTTCGGTAACACATTTGCACTCACCGGGCAATGTTCAACAACACATCATGTGCTTGATCGTGAATCTCACCTATAGCAGTGGCACTTCGTACTAATACATCTTCCTGAGTATTTACGGGGCCCTCTTACATTAATGCTTTCATTTATAAAATAAAAATAAAAACCGAGTGGCGTGATGTCGGGTGACCATGCTGGCCAGTTTACCAGCTCCCGTTCCTATGCTTAAAATAACCTCCTCTACTCAGACTATAATTCCTCAAATGTAAGTTTTTATTTCTGAAACATTCAGCATTCGTAAGAGACGAAGAATTGCACCGCTTTAACCACACTCAGCAGTTAAATGTTTGTTTGTTTGTTTGTTTGTTTATGTTATGCTTTAAGTCTCACCGAGGCAGACAGGTCTTATGGCAATGATGGATAGGAGTGGGAAGGAAGCAACCGTGGCCTTAGTTAAGGTAGAGCCGCAGCATTTACAAGGTGTGAAAATTGGAAACCACAGAAAACCATCTTCAGTGCTACCGACAATGGGGTTATCGTGATAATTTTAATTGGGCAGGATGACACTGTTGCAACTGACATTCTGGACCTCTCAAATCACTCACTTCTGCGGAGATCGGTTAACCGGGACAACGGTGTAATGTGACGCATTTCTTATATAAGTATGACCTTCTACACACACTCTATGAAAGGACTGGAATATTCAGGCTGAGTGAATCGAGTCCATGATTCTGGAACACATGTCAGGTAACCTAAAATATGAACATCTCCTCATACTTCTTCCACGCTCATGTCAGGAATATAGTAGCACATACATCATCAGTCTAGTACCAAACATCAGTTGCATTCACGGTTACAGGTGGGATGGTAAATACATTTCCACACACTAACACGGGTTGTTGATCAAAATTTCCCCTATCCCCCGAAACGAATAGACAACAACAACAACAACAACAACAACAACAACAACAACGCGTCTGGCTGTAAAGAGTGAAACAGTTATACCTTTCTACCATTTAGTCTTCATTTATCAATTGAAAACACGTTTATTAGAACAACTCTTATATCAATTTGTACTGATAAGTTTTCCAACACCCTCTAAACTTATGTACAGTATTTTATAACCATCCAAACCATAGTAGCCTTTAAAGGGTATTCACAGAATTTGCACGGTATTGCCTTACAAATATAACAGGCCCAGGATGTAGTAAATGAATCAGTTCGGTTATATACAGTAACGACATAACGTCTACAGAGAAATTCAAACTGTCCCTGTTTCATACAGTCGTATGTCGTATATGAAATATCTCCAAGAATAAGAAATTTGCTTCGTAAGGCCAATTGATCATTGCGGTGCAATGTGTTGCCTTGAACTGTACAGCGCTTGCATATGTCATGCCATTTACAAAACTTGGGTTATTATCGCTGCATTGGCAAGCATTTCTACTATTACAGATTTGACCACCTATAACTACGTGATCACGAGGCTTTTAGTTTGGTGCTCGTTATCTGTTTGCTTGCCTGAGTCGTTTTAGGGTAATCTGTAATTTATAAAAGCTTTTAAAATAGAATTCGTGTACAACAAGATCTCTCTCCAATACTATGTTAGCTGTCACCATGTTTAAGGACTCGGTGAAAGTCAGCACTTCAAGCAAATGTTTTAATGTATCGTGGTCGAAAATGAACGTCAAATAATAAAATACCAAGTAGTCATAAATACGTATGCCAAGAAGATATTTAAACAAGAAATAAAGATCTGATGTCTCCATTAGAGGTGGCATTATCTTCTTTCCAGACGATCATGATGGTCTTGAGAAATCCTGCATTCAAGAACGGAGGATCGAATACCGGCACTGTTGGTTGACTTATGAATATAACTAGAGTCCTGCGCGGATATACAAAATAACATCCGCATGCGCTCCGCATCCGGACTTCCTTATTCGATACACGCTTCCGAATCCACGAATGGTGATCCGCATCCGCATATGGTTATCCGCGGATATTATAAATATTTACCTACAGTATATTGCATCCAAGATATTGAAACGGATAGATCTGTTAACATATACAATAGGCCTGATACCTGGGACCAGAACCCCTACAGTTACAGGTTTATGAGGGATATTTTTTTGCTATTGGCTTTACGTCGCACCGACACAGATATGTCTTATGGCGACGATGGGACAGGAAGGAGCTAGGACTGGGAAGGAAGAGGCCGTGGCCTTAATTAAGGTACAACCCCAGCATTTGCCTGGATTGAAAATGGGGAAACCACGGAAACCCATCTTCAGGGAGAAGATACTGAAGCTAACAGGAATGGAAAACGTTTACTGGATGTCTGTACTGGTATAGGATTAGCAGTTACGAATACATTCTTCAACCATAAAGCTATTCACCACTACACATCGGAGGGTAGGATATTTCTTGAGAAAACTATCGACGTATTCACCTCTGTTCCTTCCTGGCACTAATTACGGACAGGAATGAGTTAGGCTTAGGTCACATTTACGGTTTTATGGTCTCAAGGCTTCATATATCACCATTCTCCCATACCAATGTCAAGGGTCGCCTAAGTACAAGCAAAAGTAAGAATATACCTGAGTGAAAATCAATAATATCATTATTTCGAAATTATCAGTAAAATTATCCGCACTGGCATACAGTTTGTATCCGCCAAGACACTAACTTCGCGGATATCCGCATCCGTGCAGGGCTCTAAATATAACGTGGATTTCTGTACTCGTTATATTTTATCCTGGTCTCCTTGTAAAAACTTAGCTTAAATTAGACACACGTAGGTAGGCCTATATCCTTTGTGAACATCATAACACGATTTTCATTGATAATAAAATTATTTTTTACTATAATCTGCCATTAAGTTATATTAGAACCAAAAACGTGGTATAAAAGTATATTTCTGGTCATCACCGTTCTCCAAGTGTTATTCACATGATACTGTATTGGCTTTTGGGCTTATGCCGTGTCAACAAAATAAACTGAAATTCTCGACTGACCACGAGAAAGGCTTCTTAAACATGTCCACATGTTTTTTGCCATTAACGGCAAGTTATTTTGTTTTGATTTTCTTATTTTGTATTTCCATTCCTCAGAAATGTCGTGTGGTTAAGTAAACAATGTATCAGTTTATTCACCATGTGAGGGTGCAGATGAGGATAAAGTTGAAAAGTTTTATGAAGCACTGAGTGACATCGAAGTCAGGGCCAACAGCAAGGATCCAATAGTGCTAATGGGCAATTTTAATACGAGAGTAGGATTTAGAACAGAAGGATGTGACAAGGTGATAGCTGATCATGGAGAAAATACTGAAGCTAACAGGAATGGAAAACGTTTACTGGATATCTGTACCGGTATGGGATT
Source organism: Anabrus simplex (assembly GCF_040414725.1). Lineage (NCBI taxonomy): Eukaryota > Metazoa > Arthropoda > Insecta > Orthoptera > Tettigoniidae > Anabrus > Anabrus simplex. Next base: position 263,452,745 of record NC_090266.1, on the reverse strand, counting down.
GGCAGTTACGAATACATTCTTCAATCATAAAGCTATTCACCACTACACATCGGAGGGTAGGGTACCAGATCCATAACAGACTATATTATAATCGACTTCGAATTCAGGAAACATGTTAGGAATGTATGGATATTCTAGGGATTTTTTGACCTGATCTGTAGTGAACTTAGTACAATATATCTAGACCTAGGACAAAGAAAGTGAAATCTGTCTACTGACGAATAATGTTAGAAATTCTCCAGGTTGAGTAAATTAGACACAGTTACATGTATGTGATTAGTGAAATGCTCCAAACAGTAGACAGTAAGCATGTTCAAAACATAGGAAGAGAATGGGTGGCATGACAGGGATGGTGCAGTAGAAACAGCAAAGGAATGTCTAGAAACAACTGATTTCTAGAAACAACTGTGTATAAAGATGAGAAAAAGGAAACATCTTGGTAGAATAGTTAAATGAGGGAGGCTTTTAAACGTGTAAGGAAGGCATGCCAGAAATGGAAGAACCAGAGCCAGACAAGTAATTGCTGAATCCAAGAAGAAGTCATGGGAAGATTTTGTTAATAACCTGGAAAGGCTAGGCCCAGCGGTGGGGAAAGCTTTCTGAAAAGTATTAAAACGAGGGGACAACGAAATAAATAGAGTTTTGGGTAAAGCGGATCAGCTCGTAGTAGACCCCGTGGAATCACTTGAGAGGAGGAAGAAATATTTTTAAATATCTTCCTACCGTTAAGGGAAATTTTTCTGTTGATGTCGCGAACATTGAACGCATGAGGAGGAGGACAATGATTGCTGGGAAATTACGCTTGTGGAAGTGAACAGGATAGTAAATAAGCTGCATTGTCGTAGAGCAACAGAAATAGATGAAAATAGACCTGAAATGGTGAAATATAGTGGGAATTCAGGGATGAAATGGCTTCATTGAATAATAAGATTAGCATGAAATGTTAGATACCTTCTGATTGGACGAAAGAAGTAATTGCAGATATCTATAAGCAAGGAAACAGGAAGGATTGCAACAACTGTCAAGGTATTTCGTTGATCAGTATGTAAGGTTTCAGTACCATTTTGGAAGGAAGGGTGCGATCAGTGGTCGAAAGTAAGTTGGATGAAAACCAATGTTGTTTCAAACCACAGAGGGGCTGCCAGGTAGTTGCCACGAGACTAATACGCAGTTATGTTTGTTTCGTAGACCTATAAAAGGCATATGATAGAGTACTGAGGGAGAAGGTGTTAGCCATATTGGGGGATTATGGGATCAAGGGTACATTATTAAAAGCAATCAAAAGGTAGTTATGTTGAAAATTGGGCTGAAGTGAGAACTGATGGTAAAATGAGTTAGTTCTTGGTTCAAGGTATTTACAGGGGTTAGAAAGGCTGTAATCTTTCACCTTTGTTGTTCATAATTTACACGGATCATCTAGCGAAAGGTATAAAGTGTTCTGTTGAGTGGAAATGTACTAGGCAGTTTTGTGTATGCTGACGACTTTCTCTTAATGGTAGACTGTACTGAAAGCCTACAATCTAATAGTTTAGAACTTGAAAATAGGTGTTATGCGCATGACATAAAAATTATCCTTTCCAAGACCAAACTTTTAATCTCACGAATCTTACGTATATTATAAATCCACATTCACGTAACAAGGACTCTATAGACAGGCCTGTATTTTACTGCTGAGATGCTAGTATTTTCAATTTTTATGTTGACCTTGAAATCGGAATTAACAGAAACGTTCATGCGTAGATTTTTTTTCTTTCATTCCCCATCGCTACTGGATGTTACTTAGTTGGGTGCTGAAGATCTTAATGTTCGTGTATTGTTCCAAGGAGGCTTCCTTGCCGAGGTGATAAAGACGTGTTCGATTCATCTGGAAGGACGTGGGTTTTAAAAATATAGAAATGAGATTTTGTCACCCGGAAAGGCACAAGGCCCGGAAGGTATCTTACTCTACACCAAAAATGAGTACAAGGCGTTCGGTTCCATGCTGGCCTTAGGTCCAAGGTGCCCGGTCTCAATTCCCGGCCGGGCCGCGTATATTAATTTTCTTTAGTTAATTCTCCTGGCTCGGGGACAGGGTATTTGTGGCGTGTTTTCACCGTTAGAATTCATATTAGGTAGGGCCCCATCCCTACAGAACATACGTCTCAATAAGAAATGGCCAGGCTGAGTGGCTCAGACGGTTGAGGCGCCGGTCTTCTGACCCCAACTTGGCAGGTTTGATCCTGGCTCAGTCCGGTAGTATTTGAAGGTGCTCAAATAAGTCAGCCTCGTACCGGTAGATTTACTGGCACGTAAAGGAACCACTGCGGGACAAAATTCCGGCACCTTGGCCTCTACGAAAACCGAAAAGTAGTTACTGGGACGTAAAACCAATAACATTATTATTATTATTATTATTATTATTATTATTATTATTATTATTATTATTATTATTATTATTATTATTATTATTATTATTATAAACGATGGATCTAGTAATCTACTTCTATATAAAGGTTAAGTTACGGAGGTTAGCGTCTGCGCTCAGGTCACCTCTATGGCTTCAGTTCGAACCGGCACCAGGCATATCCAAAGGCCACACGCCATTATTATTATTATTATTATTATTATTATTATTATTATTATTATTATTATTATTATTATTAGGTTAATTCCTGAGGGCAAAGAAGGACGAACATACCGTAGAGCTAACCACTTTATCCCACATATTTCCGGGGTTATGACTTGTAGAAACCTTTACCTTCCACTTCTCTAAGGGTCTTCGTGGTCTGTACGGAGGTGGTTGCAACAGTTTCAGATTTAATCTGTTGAAACACAAAAAATGCATTCATTACTTTCGGGAAATTTTTGATTAGAATCCCAACGTCAGTGGGGGTGGTTTCCCATTTTCACACCAGGCTGTACCTTATAGAGGCCACGGCCGCTACCTTCTCAATCCTAGCATTTTCTCTTCCCTACGTCGTCGAAAACTTTCTATGGCTAATCTTAGAGCCCATTGGATAAGCACCTAGAATTTGCAAGCACTTTATTAAGTATTATTCGTCGGGGGTTTCCATAAAGAGAACATACGTCCCAATAAACAATGGACCTAGTAATCTATTGCTGTATCAAGTTACAGCGGTTAGCGAGTGCAATATGGACTGAACTGAGAGTGAACTCCGATTTGCTCCCTTGCCTTTAGAAGTGATGGTAGGTGATAAAACGATGTAGTTAAGTGTGTTAGACAGTATTTATGGTACAATTGCTGCAGGGTAGAACATGTGACCTGTTTGCGAGCGTTGCTCTCATAAAGAAACTTCTTGAAAAAAGTCTTGATTTATCTCTTCCTCATTGGTGGTCGCAACACGTCGCTGTGCAAATGCGCTACTCTGTCACAAGTAACTTGTCATCATCTTTTCTCTTTAGACACACCCCAGTCGATCTCTTAAGGTGACAAGCTAGAAAGCCTTCTAATAACACACTGTGACCTCTCATTATTATCAACCGTACGCCCCCTTATCTTGATAAGTATCCTGATATTTAGTTATGAACTTCAGTAACTTCAACAGAATCGTATAGTGTGGTATATTTAGAAGAAAATGCATTGCTATATCGACGTATTAGGGGCTGCCTATCAGAAACGATAAAGGCGAGCTCGGTTCACCAGGAAGGACGTGGGTTCGATTCCCCGTTAAAAAGTCGAAACATTCAGAAACGAGATTTCCGCTTCTGAAGAGACTCATGGCCCTGAGGTACACTCATCCTGTACTCAGCCTGTTATTTCCTGGGGGCAAATGTGGCCGGGCTAATCACTTTGTGCTCGGTGCTCGGGCTACTGATGCTATACCACTCCTCCAAGGGTCTTCATGGCCTGTACGGAGATGGCTTTTTTTATATCAACTCATTATGTTAGTAACTGATGACTAGAGCTAGGAATTTTAGGTGCTTCACCTTCTTAATTTTTTGCAAGTACATTATTCATACAAGGAAAACATTAAATTAGCAATCTTAATTGTGTTTTGATAGTATCTTTTTGCACCTTTTCTCGATACCAGCATCTTTTTGTACCTTAACTCAAAGTGAGCACCCGTTAGCACTTCCCCCACCTCATGTTCGTGTTCCTCTGCCTCACCTTATTCCCATAATAATTAAACAAAGGAAATCGAACGTCTGCGACTTAATCTACTTTACTCCCGTTGACTTCTTTATAAGTGGACAAATCTACTTTCTGTATGTTTTTGTTAGAATTTACTGTCTTCATGGTGGCATCATATTACTTTTGCATCAGTGCAGTCATGTTAGGCGAAAGCTTTCATATTAGTTTGCGCCTCAGTGAACTCCCTTTAGGCAAAGGATCCACAAATCAGTTTGCGCTTCATCGCACTACAGTTAGGCAAAATATTTCGGAGAGGAAGAAAAGGAGGAAGGTGAAGTGCCGCCAAACTGTATCGCTGACTGCTGGAGTGGGGAACGAATTTAAGCTACTGCAATTTTTCAGTCCAGAGTACACTTTGGCTAGAGCGTGGTGTCGCTGTCATTCTCTCTTTGTTGGCAACATTCAGCTTATCGAAACAGAAAATGAACGCTGGGAAAATGCGTGATGTTGTTAAACAATTTAGTGCAGATGATATTCAAAATGATGGTTCTGTTTTGAGGTACAATATTTGTGATATTTCAATAACAATTGATGAAACATCTATCAACACAAGGCTGACATATTTTAGTACCGTCAAATACCCCCCGGACTGTGCCAGGATTGAACATGACAAGTTGGGTTCAGAAGGCCAGCGTCTCAACCGTCTGAGCCACTCCGTCCGGCACAAAAGTAGTCAGTGGGACGTACAATCTTTTCCTTAATTTACTGGGGTTTGAACTTGATGTGAATTTGTGGATTTGGCCGGGATGTGTGTGCATGTGAAGAGATATTTATTAAGACGAAGACATATTGTACACTCAGATTCTGAGCCTGAAGAATTAAACGAATTTAGAATCCCCGAACTAGCCGGGAATTAAACCCGGAGCCCTCTGAACCGAAGGCCAGTACGCTGAAGGTTCAGCAAAAGAGTTGAACGTGACGTAAAATCATTATCACGCATTTGGCATCATGTGAAGACTTGGGTCGGTAGCCCCTAGGCCTATGTCAGATATCATTCCGATATTCGCCTGCATTGTTGTGAGAAATCATACAAATTCACTATGTTGGTGTACCTCATTTCACTCTATCAAATGTCTTAAATTCGTAGTATAGCCGGGAATCGATCACAGGCCAGCTGAGTGGTAAGCCACTAGATTAACCCCTAGACTACTCCAGGACAACTGGAATGGTATAATATTTTAGATACCTTACAATTTGCTTTACGTCGCACCGACACAGATAGGCCTTATGGCGACGTCGGGATAGGAAAGTCCTAAGAATGGGAAGGAAGCGACCGTGGCCTTAATTTAGGTACAGTCCCAACATTTGTCTGGTGTGAAAACGGGAAACCATGGAAAACCATTTTCACGGCTGCTGACAGTGGGGTTTTAACCCACTATTTCCCGGATGCAAGTTCACAGCTGCGCGCCCCAAACCGCACGGCTAACTCGCCCGGTTAATTTAGATATTAGTACTCGATTTCCACTCTCAGACGTCAAACAGTAGAGACATCAAACATGTATGTTGCTCTAAAGCTGCAATGCAACCAACTAATTGCCGATTATTTTCAAAGATGTTCACTCAAGATCTTGTAGTATTTGTGAATCATGTATTGGTTCATGAAATTCCCTCCACAAGCACACATTTCTGAAATCTAGGAATTAAGGATTTCGCTATCTGGTGAAAAGAACCACCATAACTCGATGCAGTTTCCAACTGGATATGTGGATTATTTTCGGTGAAGTTTTACAGAACACTGCCCATCTACTATATCAACAAATCTATTACATTCCTACTGCACATTAGTGCCGACCCAGATGACTGAGAAAAAGGTAGGAAGGTAAAAAAGAGCTAGGTATGAACATCAGGTTTTATTTTTATGAATAAATTTTATTGAACAATATTTAAGACCATGTATACGCCAGCAGCCTTCATGGAATCTAATTCCTCAAGACAGAATGCAATACGACTCGTGAAGACTATTCTCACACTCTGGAGTTCTGAGAATATTTCTATCGGGAGGTAAAATGAAGTTCACCGACACGTGACCAAAATATAGAATTCACTGAAGTAGATCATAACATCCTTTACATTGCTGAGCAGGCATCGTTCACACTTTGACATTCCAAGACTTTCAGGGAAATGATGCATTTATTGAGTAGCAACTCAAACTTTCAAGGAGACAACGATGCGCCGGGTAGCCTACTGTTCATACTGTTATGAAACCAATAAACATACAATCACAAATTTTGCAATAACATACTACACTTCAGAGTTTGTAAATGAAGTCGGGATGAAAGACTATGCATTCTTCAATCCCCTTCATGGAAATTTGTCTACCAATGCTAGTTACAATGAAATGCACTATAACTTTTCTGAATTATCAAGAGGTTGAAACAGGGATGGCAACGTCCTCTTGGTCTGATAATTATCATGGCTGAGGTCTATCTGGGTGATCGTGAGTTATAAGGGAAGTTGAGGTACACGGCTGACAAACTCGTGAAGATGAGTATCTGATGCAAGAGGTTGAAATATTTGTCTCATAAAGTGACGTAAACTACGACTGAGGCCTACATGTGACAATGTAACACCTAGTACGTAGTAGGTCTCAGCAATACAGAGAACCTATACATCATGGATCCATAAGATTGTTCCTTAGTAGGTAAGATAGCTATAGTACTGCTTGCATCTAAATGGACTAAATAATAATAATAATAATAATAATAATAATAATAATAATAATAATAATAATAATAATAATAATAATAATAATAATAATAATAATAATAATAATAATAACGTTCCTAGGGGCCGATGACCTTAGATGTTAGGTCCCTTTAAACAACAAGAATCATCATCATCATCATCATCATCATCATCATCATCATCATCATCATCATCATCATCATCATCATCATCATCATCATCATCATCAATAACATTTTGAGCGAGGTCGATAAATTTCTGTGAAGTAGGATTTTATCAATATTTCTGAATTTCTCAATATTTATCAGAATGTAGTATTAAGTTATGAATCTGTTTCAACCACGAAGACCTATAACTGTATGTTGTCACAGTATGTAAACAATGGACGCATGGCCTACCGAAACCGAGCGCCATTAATAATAAAATAAATAAAAATAAAACGAGGTCAAAAAGCTAGTTGCAAACAGATTATTGTGGATGCGCTCAGTTCATTCACAGATGTCTGCAGACTGAGCACTGAAAGACAAAACAGGCTATAGCCTAATGAAGATGTACAGTATGTATGTATGTATGTATGTATGTTTGTTTGTATGTATGTATTATGTATAGCAATAGTAATAACAATAATAATAAGAAGAAGAAGAAGCAGAAGAAGAAGAAGAAGAAGAAGAAGAAGAAGATTGCAAGCCAGAGTCTGTTTGTCTTTATTCCTCATCGTTAGGTGAACCTTCATCTTACTATATTATTATTATTATTATTATTATTATTATTATTATTATTATTATTATTATTATTATTATTATTATTATTATTATTATTATTATTATTATTATTCTTTCTTCGAATGTGCCAACTATGGACTATGAAGGTTAATAAAAATGGTTGTCAGTCAACAAGGGATTAGTTTCACGTTCTTAAGAGCCTTCTTCCTAGCCCATATCTCCTTCATATTTTCGCTACCGAGCTCGATAGCTGCAGTCGCTTAAGTGCGGCCAGTATCCAGTATTCGGGAGGTAGTGGGTTCGAACCCCCACTGTCGGCAGCCCTGAAGATGGTTTTCCGTGGTTTCCCATTTCCACACCAGGCAAATGCTAGGGCTGTACCTTAATTAAGGCCACGGCCGCTTCCTTCCCAGTCTTAGCCCTTTCCTGTCCTATCGTCGCCATAAGACCTATCTGTGTCGGCGCGACGTAAAGCCAATAGCATTTTCTCGCTTTGTAGTTGTTTAGCTGCTTCTGATCTCTTTGGTCTCTGCCCTTTCTTATGTTTAATCTATGGGTCTTCCTTTAATATTTTCCGAAACCTTTGTCTGTCCTGGATATGGGATTCAGAGATGTTAAAGGTTTGAAGATTTTGTTTAACGTGCTTGTACCACAGTGATGTTTTCTTGTAGGAGCTGGCTCTGTGGATGACGTTGGTCAGTCTTGACCCGTTCATTCTCTCATGGTGTCCATAGAATTTGAGGCGTCTCTTGATGATGGTTTCATTAGAGGTTCTTGCTTTAGGTATAGATCATCGTTGGGTCTGAGGTACCTTTCTCCGTTAATAATAATAATAATAATAATAATAATAATAATAATAATAATAATAATAATAATAATAATAATAATAATGATAATATTACTTTATTACGATTTACACTCATGGTTCTCATCTCAGTACCTCCACCTGGCAGTATCCCGGAAATGGACACAGCTGAGGACTATTCAGGTAATCGCCAGTTCTAAAGGAAGTTGGGATGCGTGGTTGTCAGACTCGTGAAGATTCAATACACTGACACTTTTTATCATAAACTGACACTAACAACGCACCCGCTAGATCGAATGAGACTTTCAGGAATGGAAATCAGGAGGGAATAGGACAGATATGGAAGGAGGTGACCTGGCTGTAAATTAAATATCATCCAGGGGTTCGTGTGAAGATGAAATGAGAAACAATTTGGAACTCGTGTATCTTTACCAGGATGGTCGTTAGGATTTCAACCCACCTCTACACATTGTCCTCATAATTTAAACCTCCAGCAGAGCTAAGATTCTAACCCGGACCCTTTGGAACCGGAATATTAACAAGAACCTCTAGATTTCTTGCGAGATCGCTTGCAGTTTAACGGCGCTTTCGGTGAAGATGGGTTGGTAAACGGCTAGGGCTCGGAAGGTAGAAGACGGGGCCTAAATCAAGGTACAGCTCCGCCATTTGCCAGGTGAGAAAATGAGAAACCATTGAAAACAATCTTCAGGGCCGTTGGTAGGATTCGAACCCACCATACACGCAAGCTTAGAGCTACACGAGCCGTACCATAAAGCTAACTCGATCGATGACACCGGAAACCCGTATTATTATTATTATTATTATTATTATTATTATTATTATTATTATTATTATTATTATTATTATTATTATTGCTATTATTATTATTATTATTATTATTATTATTATTATTATTATTATTATTATTAATATTACACTGCTGGCCATCAAAATTACTACACCAGGAAGGTAAGTAGAGAGCAGAATCATATTTATTGTACACAAACAGTATGTTTTAATTCACATGTAATTTTGAGTTCCAGAGCACGCACATACTAGTATCCGGACCTATCACCTTCGGCAGCAGTAGCAGCCATAATCCTGCTGGGCATCGAGTCCATACGGCTTCAGTTCGATGCCAGATTTCATCTGTCGTAGTAGCTACCGAGTGATGGCGTGCCACTCTCCTGGTAATCCATGGCCAGATGTTCTCAAGGAATTGACAGATCTGGGGAACGTGCTGGCCAGGGTAACGGTCGAACACCTTCTGTATCAAGGAAGGTCAGAACAGCACAGGCAATACGTGGTCATGCATTGTCCTGTTGAAAGGTAGCGTCACGGAGGTATCGAAGTTAGGTCAGTGCCACAAGCCTTAACACGATAAAAATGTAACAGTGGCTGTCCAAAGTATCGGCTATGCAACAGGAGGTGACCGGGAGTTGTATCCAATTGCACCCCATGCCAAAACTACAGGTGCTGGGTCCATATGACGATTGCGAATGCAAGCTGGCAACGTTTGTTCTCCTCGGTGTCACCACACATGGATACGTCCATCATGATGCTGAACGCAGAACAATGATTCGTCTGAAAAGACGATGTGATGCCACTCCCGTGCAACGTACCACTGTAGGCGCGTTTGTCTCTGCTGCGGAGTCAAGGGAAGCCGCAAGAATGGTCACCATGCTTACAGTCCGTGGTGCAGGCGTCGTCGTACTGTCCATACGGATATTTGACGTCCTGTAAATGAACCAAGTTCCTGAGTCAGGGTATGTGACGTTGCTGTGCGATCTCAAAATGCCGCGTGGACATGTCTGTCCTGCCGGACCTTCATAGCGGGGGGCCACTGAGATCCTACATGGCGTTTTGCATAGCCCTCCTGGACCCATCGATTCCATATTCGCATGACAAGTCATGGGATCCCGAGCTGCGCGAGCAGCAATATCATGGAAAAATAAACCGCAGTCCAGGTGGTAGGCCAAGACCCTGCTGCAGTCCAATTCCGACACATACTGGTAGGCGTTCCTCCTTCTTACAGGAGGCGAAATACCTCCTTTGCGCAAATAACCAACGTTCAAATGCGACTTGCTATTGAAAAATCCCCTGTGCAATTTTCCCTTTTATACAGACTGTAGATGACGTTACTCCAACCTGCTTTGCGCACATGAGCTGAAAAGCTAATCATTTTCAGATCCTAGCATGTTTTACCAATCATGCAAATTTGACATTTGTTGCATGCCAACTTCATAGTGTAGCAATTTTAATGGCCAACAATATATTATTATTATTATTATTATTATTATTATTATTATTATTATTATTATTATTATTATTATTATTATTATTATTTCCATCTCCGTAGCCTAATGGTTAGAGCTATTACGATGCCGTCCTCGTTGGCCCCGGTTCCATTCCCCGTACTGCCAGAAATTTAAGATTAGCAGAAGGGCTGGTATTTGATTAATATGATTCACGCAGCTCACCTGTAAAGGGGGTGTGCGTGAAGAGAGGTGTACCACCTCACCACCTCGGGACGAGTACACGAACTTACATAATAATAATAATAATAATAATAATAATAATAATAATAATAATAATAATAATAATAATAATAATAATAATAATAATAATAATAATAATTTCCTGTCACTAATGGTCGTAAAGTACTGTACATAACGACTATAACCTCAGTTCTACGTGTTATGGGTACTGAGATTTGTTAAATACGAATATTTGTAAGTAGTGAACTGGGACGTATGTAAACGGACACATTAAGGCTATAAAGTTTAATTGGCTAGCATTTCTATTAATCAAAATGTCTTTTTGATTGATATAATCTTACGAAGCTAATTCAATTAGCCAATAACTGGAGTATCCACTAAGCCTTCTGCGAAGTGATAATGTCACACCCGTTAGCGAAAGCCAAAGAGCAACTCATGAACCATAGCAGTCATCATCAGGGTTGGGCAAAGTTGAGTGAGCTGCCCTCCACAGGACTGACATCTTCACCCGCGCTATCAGCGAGTCCAAGTGGAGCTTGACGTAGCTAAACGCTTCTGCTCGCATGCCTGGTTACATCATCCAAACGAACATCTGTCTTCTGACACAGGGTGGAGTTGTGTAGGTTCGCTTTCTGACTACACCATGAATTCTTTTGTCATACCTAAGAGCGTATATGAGGCAGATGATATCTTACTATAATTATATTGCAGTTATTGTTGCTGATTGGATCCTTGACCAACAGACTGGCATCATGCTATTCTCTGTCCGGCCCCTTGGCTGAATGGTCAGCGTTATCGCCTTCGGTTCGGAGGACCACGGGTTCGATTCTCGGCCGTGTCGGAGATTTTAATCTCAACCTCCGGCACGGAGACTGGGTGTTTGTACTCACGAACATTCCTGCAGCTCTCACACGCCACTATCCTCCACTACCAAAAAAGTCGCAGTTCCCATACACGAGCAGATGCCACCTGCCCTCTTTGGAGGGTCTGCCTTACAAGGGCTGCACCAGGCTAGGAGTAGCCACATGAAATATAAAGATAAATGTGATTATCTATGGCAACCAAGATGCTAACGTCTTCATATCAACATAACTATCAAACCCTACATCCAGCCTAGCCTGTATGATATTTTCATGCCTTTGTCTTCCCTTACTTCCTTCGAAAACAACAACAACAACAACAACTTTACTAATCTCGGATATCTCCGGATGTATGTCTTTTTTTACAAGTTGATTTTACGTCGCACCGACACAGATAGTTCTTATGGCGACGATGGTATAGGAAAGGTGTAGGAATGGGAAGGAAGCGAACGTGGCCTTAATTAAGGTACAGCCCCAGAATTTGCTGGATATGGAAATGGGAAACCACAGAAAACCATTTTCAGGACTGCCGACAGTGGCATTCGAACCCACTATATCCAGGATGCAAGCTCACAGCTGCGCGACTCTAACCGCACGGCCAACTCGCCCGGGACAGATAGTTCTTATTGCGACGATGGGATAGGAAAGGTCTAGCATTGAGAAGGAAGCTGCCGTGGCCTTAACTAAGATACATCCCAAGCATTTGCTTGGTGTGAAAATGGGGAACCGCAGAAAACCATTCTCAGGACAGCCGACGGTGGGGTTCGAACCATTTCCTCCGCCGAGTGCAGAGCTTGGCTCCACAGCCGTAGCGCGTTAAACACGCGGACACTCCGCTTGGTATCTCAAGACATATCCTCTAAATCTACAAGGTATTCTGTTTAAATTTCGTTAAATCGTTCTCCTCTTACTAACATCATCATATGTGATCCGATCATTATTTTCCGTAACACCACATTCTCTTATTTCCTTGTTTTTTCTTTGCTAGTGGCTTTATGTCACCGACACAGATAGGTCTTACAGCGACGATGGGATAGGCAAGGCCTAGGAGTTGGAAGGAAGTGCCCGTGGCCTTAATTAAGGTACAGCCCCAGCATTTGCCTGGTGTGAAAATGGGAAACCACAGAGAACCATCTTCAGGGCTGCCGACAGTGGGATTCGAACCCACTATTTCCCGGATGCAAGCTCACAGTCTCGCGCCCCGCACGGCCAACTCGCCCGGTCTCTTATTTCCTGCAACCTTTATTTTTAATGCTTCACTTCCTTACGGTGTCACGCTTCACACAAACATCTTCAGACATCTCTTTCCAAAACACACATCTATATTTGAGATGATCAAATTTTTCTCAAGAAAGATCTTCCTTTGCTTGCGCTAGTCTACATTTTATGTCGACATTTTTTTACAATTGGCTTTACGTCGCACCGACACAGATAGTTCTTATGGCGACGATGGGATAGGAAAGGCCTAGGATTTGGAAGAAAGTGGCTGTGGCCTTAATTAAGTACAGCGCCAGCATTTGCGTGGTGTGAAAGTGGGAAACCACAGAAAACCATCTTCAGGGCTGCCGACAGTGGGATTCGAACCCACTATCTCCCGGATGCAAGCTCACAGCCGCGCACCCCTAACCGCACGGCCAACTCACCCGGCCTCTTATTTTCTGCAACCGTTATTATTAATGCTTCACTTCCTTACGATATCACGTTTCACACAAACATCTTCAGACATCTCTTTCCAAAACACACATCTATATTTGAGATGATCAAATTTTTCTCAAGAAAGATCTTCCTTTGCTTGGGCTAGTCTACTGTACAGTTTATGCTGATACTTTTTACAATTGGCTTCACGTCGCACCGACACAGATAGGTCTCATGACGACGATGGGACAGGAAAGGGCTAAGAGTGGGAAGGGAGCGGCTCACAGCTGCGCGCCCCAAACCGCATGGCCAACTCCCTCGGTACATTTTCTGTCGTCCTTACTTCTGCCATCATTGGCAATTCCAGGACCTAGGAAGCAATATTCATCAATCAAGTCTTCATTTCCTATCTGATATTTCCGGTATCACCTGACTTTATTCGTGTTACATATTATAATGCTGGAATTCTTGTCGGTAAATATCCAAATATATTGGAAACTGGACGAGTCTCGCAACCGCGGTGCACTGTCTGCATCTGGAATTGGTTTCATCCTCTTGAGCCAGATTCGCGGTCTCTTCCAAACTTCCTGGATTAGTTTCTCTTCTCTTCCATCCCCAACATTGTCACTTTCCGAGATGACGGTTCTGGTCGCTTTCCTGCTTTGACTGATGTTAAGGAGGGGTCGATAAACTTGCATATTTTAATTTTTCCTGCCATTTTTTCTGCACCTCTGGCCGGGTGCCCGTCCTGACTCCAACCCTATACGGAGGGATGTATTCACTATTTAGGGTTATTCTGGTGGGTAGTGGGGTGTGTTATGTGTAGATGAAGAGAAGTGTATTAAGACGAACACAAACAACTAGTTCCCGAGCCGAGGAATTAAACAGACGCGGATAACACCCTGACCCCGCAGAGAAACGAACCTGGGGCCCCCTCAACCTAAGGCCTCAATGCGAAAAATTTAGCCGTTCTGAAGGTTCGACAAACTCGATAACGGTCCTTAAAACAAAGATCATCACAGCTTGGTTGCACTCACTATTTGATACCGACATCGCTGCTAGCTGTTCCTTGCCATCGGGTACAGCCGCATCCAGATTAACTGACGTCGCCGTCCGACCTCGAATGATGGATCTATTAAAAGGTGGGTATATAGCCTATTGTCAAAATGAACAGTTTTACAAATTTTATTACAGACTACTTCAAAATCGTACATCTCCGTATAGTAAAGGTCAGTGTTATTAGCTGACATCCTCTGGGGCCAGGGTTCGATTGCCGGCACTGCCAGAAATTTAAGAATGGCAGGAGGGCTGGTATTTGGTTGAAATTATACATGCATCTCACCTCCATTGGGGGTGAGCCTAAAAAGAGCTGCACGAAGACACGAGTTTACTTTACTTCAAATTCAAGTGTCAGGTTCATTCCTGAAGGCAAAAGCAGCTGGGCATAGAGCTAACCATTCTATCCTACCAAGTGAAGACAGTACGAATAATGGTCAGTACGGATTGGTAATTTTTTATACGATGCTCCAAATATCGTGCTGAATAGACCGGTGTAGTTTTGTGAAGTTAGTGTTTTAACTTCTTAGGGATTCGAATTATGTGTTAATGTGTGTATTTGTAAGACGATGGTACTAAAAAAATGGCGTATGGCGTTTAGTGCCAGGAGTGTCCGAGAACAAGTTCGGCTCTCCAGATGCAGATTTTTTGATTTGACTCCTGTAGGCGACCTGCGCGTGGTGATGAGGATGAAATGATGATGAAGACAACACATACACCCAGCCCCCGTGCCAGCGAAATTAACCAATTTTGGTTAAAATTCCCGACCCTGTCGGGAATCGAACCCGGGACCCCTGTTACAAAAGGCCAGCACGTTAACCATTTAGCCATGGAGCCGGACATGATGGTACTAAAACAGGAAAATAGGTCTAAATGTTAGGCACCATCCGAACATTCGTGTAAAATTAAAATAGTAAACCACGGAATGCCACAAGGATGTCGAGAGGGAGGCGCTGTATGTTAGTCCACATCTCCCCTCTGCGATGTTACCTGAGGCTGAACACAATTGGTGTCATTCAGTGGCGCCGACTCTGGGTGGGGGGCAAGGCAATTCCTGTCCCCCCAGAAATGATCTTAGTGGGGGAGAGTGCCATCCCCCCCACAAAAAACCTCCTAGATGTTATGTCCCTCTTCACTGAAACGTGAAGTTCGGCATACACACAAGGAGGCTTCTAATGCTTTAGATCTGGGGAAGGTGGCAGATGATTTTTTATCAAGAAATGAGATTAGAAAGCGCACATCCTTCCTTCGTAATGGAGACTGTTAAGGCGGTACATCGGTACATCTAGTGGTAGAACTTTTCACATTTCATATCATGAAATTAACAATATACAGTATTAGGATATTTATTCAGAAAATGTATTTGAGAAACAAGTTTTATTATTGTTCTGTTTTACTGTTTGATTGTGAATATTGTTAAATAGGAATATTTGCATTAATAGTTGTTCATCACTCCACACGTCCTTGTTCATGTTAATCATGCCCGACCACCATCACCACCACCAATAATCCTGAATTTGTTCCAGAGTTAGGAATCAAAACCAGCCCACAGTGGCGATAGGTTTGAAATGGCGACCAATATAAAATAGAAGTTCGATATTGGTGATAAGTAGAGCCCGGATTTTTATGCATTAATAGGTTAGAATCCCAACTCCTGAAGCAAATAGCAAGTATAGTTTACCTTCACAACGACTATGCTATGGCGTTTGCATAAACATTAGGGGTACGGCCCATCAGAACCCCTATAATTTATGTTACTCTTGCTACATTATGGAAGAGCGGGTGGCCGACACTTCCTAGTAACCAAATTAGTTTGCAATCTAGCCTGTTACTGCATAAAAATCCGGGCTTTAGCTGATAAGTCTTATCATTCAAACAGACGCAAGGAGATAGTTTTCAGAGCAACTACCTGCTACGACTAAAAGTAATTAGTTGAGAAAATTTACGTCACAGCAAGTAGAAGAGCAGTGTTCTTTTTAAACGACCCTTACAACATACGTCAGCTGCAAGACGATGTCACTTGAAGCATGCACGAAACCGATACCAACCAGCTGCTACGATTACCGGAGCTTAGGTTGAGCTGAGAGCACAAGGAACTGCTGTATTCTTACACAGGAATGCAATGCCTCCCACACAGACCAGCATCTACCCTTTCGTGAAATGTTACCAACCGGGCATCCAGTTCACGTGCACTCAATGGAATGTACACAGTAAGGCTTCTGTATCCAACAGGTCACATACATGCCATACGCTCCATGGCTACCAGCCGGCTCGAGAAACACGAACCAAAACGGCAACAAGTTTCTAGGGCATCAAGAGGCTATAGACGGAGTCTTGCCTTTGACAGGCAACAAGTACCACACTCGAAGAATCTCTCGGTCCGCCATCATAGCCTAAGAGTTGGTGTAGTAGTTGGACTGGGTTTGGTTTTTTCGGTTCGATTCTGCACCGAGTTTACAGCGACGTTAACCTTCCAAAATTTATGATATGAAGTATCAAGGTATTTGACTTTCTTTCAAAATTCGACTACCTCAGCCAGAATCGAAACCACAATCTTGGGATCATGAAACGGGCAATACGGTATATGCTCAATGTGTTTAACTATTTATGGATTGGATGTAATTACAAACGGGGATTATGAAGGGGACTGCATGACAGCATTTGATGGAGCTTACCTGACTGTTGCATATTCCGTCCGTACTCGTACGGTTTGACAACATTAAGTGTATAAAAAATAAGCAATGTTTGACTCCATCTCTCACTTGCCTGGAAAATATGATTTCGAAGTTACAACAAGAATTCCGCAGGCCCGGGTTCGATTCCCGGCTCTGCCACGAAATTTGAAAAATGGTACGAGTACTGGAACGGGGTCCACTCAGCCCCGGGAGGTCAACTGAGCAGAGGGAGTTCTATCCCCACCTCAGCCATCCTCGAAGTGGTTTTCCGTGGTTTACCGCTTCTTCTCCAGGTAAATGCGTGGATGGTACCTAACTTAAGGCTACGGTCTCTTCCTTCCCACTCCTAGCCCTTTCCTATCTCATCGTCTCCATAAGGCATATCTGTGTCGGTGCGCCGTAAAGCAAATAGTAAAACAAAAAAACAAGAATAATGTTTTAAATGACTTAACGGCACACCGACACCGATAGGTCTTACGGCGACGATGGGATAGGAACGGCCTTGGAGTGGGAAGGAAGCGGCCGTGGCCTTAATTAAGGTACAGCCCCAGCATTTGCCTGGTGTGAAAATGGGAAACCACGGAATGCCATCTTCAGGGCTGCCGACAGTGGGTTTCGAACCCACTATCTCCCGGTTGCAAGTTCACACCTGCGCGGCCCTAACCGCACGGCCAACTCGCCCGATACAAGAATTATTAATATCATCATCATCATCATCATCATCATCATCATCATCATCATCATCAGTAACAAAGTTCGGCCACGATCATTTGAAGCCTCCTGTCCTCACTGAGTTTGGAATATAGACAAGAAAAGTTGTATTTTCGTCATGTGATGTTATTCTTCTTTACAAGGGAAAAATCGCCGCACGGACGTGTAAGGACATGTTTGAGTTGTACGGAGAGAACTAAAATTTCAGAGCCGGGCTGAGTGGCTCAGACGGTTAAGGCGCTGGCCTTCTAACCCCAACTTGGCAGGTTCGATCCTGGCTCAGTCCGGTGGTATTTGAACGTGCTCAAATACGACAGCCTCGTGTCGGTAGATTTACTGGCACGTAAAAGAACTCCTGCGGGACTAAATTCCGGCACCTCGGCATCTCCGAAGACCGTAAAAGTAGTTAGTAGGACGTAAAGCAAATAACACTATTATTATTATTATTAAAATTTCAGAGGTGGTATGTGTGGATATTCGTGGAGAGGAAGTTATACTGTCTGGTGGATTTAAAAGAGTCACTTATCCATCAAGTTTATGAAGAACTGGCAAACAGTTAGAGAATAATTTTGTATACATACTTCAGACAACTGGAGAAATACTCTAAGCATTCCACGGAAGATCTAAGAGCTAGCTAAAAGTATGGGTGTCATGCTTCACGAAGGCCTCAAGTGGCCTATATGCAATTTCTTCATTAGTATAAAGTTGCATAGTGACAGACCGCGTGATCATGCCATACGTTACACCGTCTTTTGTTTCGATTTTTACAGAATTCTTTGAGTGAAAACATTTTTTTTTGATTCCACCACAGTCAGAAAGCACTTAGACAAGTTCCTCGCGTCTCAAATCAGACCAGATCTATGCAAAATTAATTTTATAATTCTTGGGAAGACCGGTTAGAGTCATAAAGAAATGGAAAATATATTGATGAATAAATATTTTCTTTTTAAACACACACAATTGTTTCCTTTCCATCTAGTCGCAGAACTCTCCGTACAACCCAATGTGAATGCTTCTCACATTAACTCCTTGCCACTTCTTCGAGCAGCTGCACTGCAGTACTTGCAGAACCAACCAACCAGGGTCATAAATTAGTCCACTCGGCCTACGTGAGGTTCGTCTGCTGCACACGAAGCAATAAACCCGTCTAGGCTGCATCTCGTATTATTCGTCAAAGAGGAGGCTTCAGCCATTTCAAGGTAACAGCTATACCGGGTCTGCAAGTTTCACAGACTCCACTTTCAAACTGTCAAATAGCTTTATTTCAAGTATTTCACGAGGAATGTAGTGACCACGCAGATTAATCCAATGCTAAAATACTCGTAGAGTCGGGACACAAACGGGTTCGAATTCCCCGTCAGCATTACCTTAAATGTTCCTCTGAGGTTCCGTACGTATTTTAATTTCAGACAACTGCTGGGATTATAGTTTCCTCAACGTAACGGCCAACTTCATATCAAGCCGAACTTTAACTATTTACACACACCAGAAGAGAGGTCAGACACACATAGGTTACCGGAATTCACCCTCTCTGAAAAAATATTATGTCCCAATTGCATATAAATAATCAGCAATAACTATAAAAACTAGTGAAGTTACAGACACAAAACCGCCTCATGAAATAATACTAATTCCCTAACACAACAGAGAAAAAGGCAATTTCGTAGTTTCCATACGTGACATAAATATATGCAAGGCTGGATTTCGCAATCTGTCTGGAGCCGGATTGTACCCATAAGGTTTGCCAATTTCAGCAGGAAGTTTCGCTGTGAACTCTAACTATCCGTAGGAGCCTTTTATATAGCTAAAATGTACTGTTCTTGAGCATCATAGACAGTAAATGAATTTCAAGGGACTTTAAGGCAATTTTAGTATAATTTAGGTATCATTTAAATAATCAAATCTAATGATGTTTTAAGCTTGCCATTTTTATTGTGAATGCTCCATTATATTTTGTGCTTTTAAAGTGCCATTTCATAATAAAATTATATAATATATTATATTCAATATATATTATTATATGTTATAGCCCTATAATAACATATTATCGTCAGTTTTGTCAATCCAAGAAACCCGTGTCACAATAAGACCTATCTGTGTCGGTGCGACGTAAATCAAATAGCAAAAAAAAAAAAACCGTTATCACAGACAAGACAGTATGAAGGTTATTCAAAATTTAAAGAATTCCCTTAAGAACGGTTCGGTTTCCAGACATGGTCTCCTTACCAATCCTCAGTCCACTCGGATCTCTCTAGGAAAATACAAGTTTGTAATAATTGCTTTCCACTCTATATTGCAGTGAACTAGGTGGGCTCTTGTTCATCATTATTTCGACATATAGCACAGAAAACTTCTCGTTGTTGATTGTACGTAAAAGTAAGTTTTGACGCAAGTGTGATAAACTGATATAACTTATCTCACCCATGGGAAAATAATGCAAGTGTCGAGCTCGAATTATTATTATTATTATTATTATTATTATTATTATTATTATTATTATTATTATTATGACTTGTGTGGCTATGAAGTGTTTCCATCCATTATTATTATTTACGTCATATGTACAGACGATACAATCGGATTATTTGTGAGGTTATGTCATGAAACATGTACTGTGTGTAGATACTGTATTTACATGAGTTCAGTTAATGTAAGAACCTGTATATAATTTTTATTACCTGTAAATATGATGTGTAATCCACTACAGTACTGTGAAACACACTGTAACATCCAGAATGACGTATCTTTGACACTAGATGATGGTAGAATATTCTGTACATTATATCCATGCTTTAAGCACTCTAGAATTTACGAGAAGGTATTTTTAATATATCTTTCTAGAAGCCTCGCCAGGCACATATATAAGGAGGTGGTCTTGATGGTAGAGAAGAGTTACTGTTTAGTTGGGGTTATAGTTTAACAGGAGTTGTACTTGTGACCACGTGTTGTATTTGTGCAGACATGCTGTGGCAGTCAGCAGTCAACTGTTTCAAGGTTGTAATCTCCATGTGCTCCGTGATAGACAGTTGTTAAAATGGTGGTTTGTTGGTGTTTCGGAGTGAAGTGTTTTGTTGTGACGGCAGTGATTTATGTTATGTGTATTTAATTTGTAAATAATTGTGAATAAATCCGTGTACGCAAATTGACAGTATTTTGTGTGCATCATTGTGGATACTTCAGTATGTGCTACTCCAGAGGATATTAGGCAAAGACTAGTCGCTTTATAAAGGCAGAGTAAGGCGGTCCGTTCCAAAACTGTCTTATCCACCATAAGTGATTTTTCAGGAAAAGCGAAAAATGTGAATTTTTGTTATATGAGTCTCATTTATTTAACTGTATTGCCACGCATTCAAGTCTAAGGTCACAGCGCCGTCTTATTGAGGAATTATAAATATAATTAACAGAATGTCAATAAATTACATTTGGTCCATCCAGTGAGAAAATCAAATATTTTTCCTTGCACAACTTATTTTAAAAACAAGAAAAGATAAACATTGTAAATTCAACCTAATGTTATAACAAAAAACACTACCGGTAGTACAATAATACACTTTTCTCCTATCAATATAATGATATTCACTAATAAATTAAAAACACTCCTGAGGGTTTATCACATTTACATCCTGTCGACCGACACTCAGTACTTGGAGAAAACTCTTCCTTTATGGGCTACACTGCACTCACAATAGAATCAAATTCAACAATAAAACATCACTTCGTTATTTTTAATAATAATGCATTACACACTCAAATCTGATCGCTTCTCTTGAGATCCATCACAAAGAACTTCTGTTTCATCATTAAGATTGTTTACGTCTACATCGAGACGGGTGAAAGCTGCGAGATAACAAGTAGCCCGTTCTTCAAGCTCGTCGAATTTGCTAATACTGTAACCTTTGTAGTAATAAATAATAATGTTATTGGCTTTACGTTTCACTAACTACTTTTACGGTTTTCGGAGACAGTGAGGTGCCGGAATGTTGTCCCGCAGGAGTTCTGTAACGTGCCGGTAAATCTACCGACGAAAGGCTGATATATTTGAGCACCTTAAGATACCACCGGACTGAGCCGGGATCGAACCCGACAAACTGAGCTCAGAAGACCAGCGCTCTACCACCTGCGCTACTCAGCACTAACCCTTTATGCCTATGGGTTTGTGTATTCAGCGTTCTTATGAGAAACTTGAGACGTAGAAGAAAATAAAATTAAATCATTAACTAATGAAGACAAAATTGAAATACTTCAAGTAGACTATAAAATTGTCCCCAGCAGAAACGTATTAATGATGTTTCACTGTATTTTAAAGGTGGCAACTCTCAACTAAAATATTGGGATGTAACACTGATAGCCACCCGCCCCCTCCCTCCTCTCTCTCTCACTCTCTCTCTCTCTTCTCCTTAGTTTTTCCCTTGGTATCAGAACCACCCCTCGTTCTTTAACATTTACCTTCCGCAACAGGAGTAATACGGTATTCTCCGTCATCCTAATACACTGTATTCAGAGACAAAACTGCATGAAATACTAACATAGTTCAAGAACAACTGCCATAAATCGCCGATAAATTGTCGCGTGAAGTCACATGCTGAAATTGTCCTTTCCTATTGGTTGATTGCATAAGGCGAGTTTCCGAACGACAATCGCCGTGGATAAGGCGACTTATGGAACAACAGCCTAACTTTGATGACCGATTTATATGGGAAAGTGCAAGTTTTGAAGCCTACTTTCCTGACAGAATAATAAAATAACCTAACCAAGAAGGCCATGCTACCTCTAACTCATCTTTTTCTCTTTTTCTCAAAATTGGATCAGATAATGTTCGGAACGGACCGCCTCAAGTATAGTATGAGGCGAAACAAACAGTAGTGAAATTACAAACATGCTCTGTACATCAAGATACGCCATTATAACATGAAAATTAGGCATGTATTATAAGTATTTATTCTTAACATTATTTATTGTTGCAAACTGTTGAGATAATAGTTTCCCGCCATAAGCCGAGTCCTGCACATTACACGTTCACTTCGGTTAGCGTGGGAAAGTCTTGTTACGTGGGAGAACAAAACCTTTGCGACGGAAAATGTTCTCGACGCGCCACGTAGCGGAAGGCCTACGACTCGCACCGAAACTTGTGCTGCTGTGGCGGAAGCGATTAAACGATCGCCTGTGAAGTCAACCCGTAAGCGGTCTGGGGAATTAGGCACCCCGTGATCCGACTATGCAATGTCATATGAGGAAAGACTTGAAACTTTCATGTTTTCGGCCATCCTCAGTTAATGAGTTGAGTGATCGTGACTTGGAGCAACGTGTGCATGCATGTGAAATGCTGGTCGCACGCTTCCCGCATGCAGATGACAAGTGTGCGATTTATCGTAGTTCACAAAATCGTAACGTCCTAATTTGGGCAAAAAGCACTCCGAACTTTTATTAGGAAATCGAGTGCAACCCGTCGCATGTTATGCTTTGGGCAGGGTTAGCGGCAGACCATATGTTTGGACCACATTTCTTCGATGGTCCTGTGAACCAGCACAACTACCTTCACATGATTAACACGTGGTTGCTTCCAGAATTAAGGGCTAAAGATATAACTGACATCGTGACACTTCAACAAGACGGTGCTCCATAACATTTCGCCGTCAGTGTCCACAAGCGGCTAAATGAACTATTTCCAAACCGCTGGATTGGACGTGGATCACGAGACCTTCCAGCACCGTTGCTATGGCTTCCACAAAGACCAGACCCCAGCACACCGGACAATGTTGTATGGGGCATAATAAAAGAAGGCTTTCGTAAACGACGATGCGTGAACATTGATCAACTGAAAGATGGAGTTCGCAAGGAATTTGGAACGATTACCCCTCACATGCTGCAGCGGATGCACGCAAAAACATGTCGACGCATCAACCTCTTCTTCGAACATGGAAAAATACACACCGACGTTGTTGATCAATGAACTGAATTGCTAATGTTAACCAGACAGTTTATTCAAAATAAACGCTGAAATAAAAAATCCTGTCTAATTCATAGCAATTATTCCATGTCTAACTTTCCTATGATATAACTTGTAAAGGGACTTCTCGGCCACTCTGTACGTAACTGTGTTCAAAATGTGCACCCTCACGTCTCACGTATTATTCAAAACGATCCTGTAGATCAGGGTCTCTCAGGGTGCATGCGCTTGGTGCATGCACTGTGCACGGTGCAAAAGACGACTTCCCTTGGTTGACCAGAGTGCAGACCCCCCACTCCTCGATTTGGAGCAATAGCGCTTACTCTCTCTTTCCCCACGCCTCTCTCGCTCGCTCCCACTGTCTCCCTCTACCACACTTGCTCCGTAGCGCTCTAAATCCGAGCTGACTTGAGCCGAGTAGAGCCGAGCTTAGCCGAGTAGCCTAGAGACGAAGCGTTGGTCCGAGCGGGACCGATGGGCAGTGCACGGAGCTCTTGCGCCTCGATTTGCACGCGTGAGATTTTGGGCGTTTGAGAGGCCCTGCTGTAGATTGTCGAGCATGTTGGTGAACACACTTTGCCGCAAAGAGGCAGACTGGACGCTACACCCACCGAGCGGTGTTACATGGCTACACTGATTCTTGGGAAAGGGGAGGTAGCACAGTGAGGTATCAAAAGTCTAAGTATGGCTGTAGTCAGCTGCTGTTCTTGTTTAGTGTATAAAGTCGAATGTGTAACTAATATGGGCAGGGGTTGAGGAAAATTTCTCTAGATTATGAGAGGATATCCTACACCAATTTCCTGGAGTAAGTACGGAGAATTTTGAAAGAAATAAGTTCAGAACCGTAACTCTTAGTGCCACGATTGAAGCTTTTAATATTTTAACAATTCCCCAGACAACTTAAGGAACGATGGTACCGGTTAGAGCACAGATTTCAGCAGGAGGCAAGTCTTCGATTTCCACCTGTTATCGCCAGCTGCTTCCTGGGAAGATACTCTGCGGTTACCGTCGACATAGCTTCATTTTGTAACCTAGAGGCATTTTGACCATCAGGCACGTTTCCTTATTTCATAAGAATTCTATTTCTTAATGTTTGTCATCATAGTGGTTATACAGGCGTAGGTGACTGTAGTCAATTGGATCTATAACAGAAAATATGCCTCAGGGCATAATATAAAGTACCATTTCAGCATTTAATTGCACGGTACAGGAAAATTCAGTTGGAATGGCTGGTGGAAATCGCTGGAACATAATGGAACCAGTTACCTAGGCATCCTAGTGCTCCCACGGCACGAATAGCTGCAATAACATCACGATGATAAGATAGGTAGGAGGGGTACCCAAAAAGGACCGGAATTATTTTTAAAAGATATATATTTTCAAAATTTTTACAAAACAACCTTATCTCCTTCAAAATACTCTCCATTACAACTAATACATTTGTCACACCGGTGTTGCCACTGTTCGAAACATTTTTTGTAGTCACCTTTAGAAATAGCCGACAGCTCCTCCCTCGTTTTCTTCTTGATCTCTTCAATGTGGTCAAATCGGTGTCCTTTCATTCCCCTTTTCATGCGTGGAAATAACAAAAAAGTCGCACGGAGCCAAGTCCGGCGAGTAAGGTGTGTGGGGCAGCGGAACCATGCAATTTTTAGCCAAAAACTGTCTGACAGAGATGGCTGTGTGTGCAGGTCCGTTGTCGTGGTGGAAGAACCAGTCTCCTGTCTGCCACAAATCGGGTCTTTTTTGACGAGTAGAAAACAAAATTTCAAAGCTGCACGTTGTTCACTTAAACTTGCCAACCCTGTATCGGTAGAATTATCGGCACGTAAATAACTACAGTATGTCATGCATTTTGACGTATCTGAAGAACCAAAAGCAGTCAAAGGGACGTAAAATCAACAACATTTAGATTAAAATATGTAATACATAAATAGGTAGAATGTAGAATAGTTTATGTTCACTCATCTGTGTCAGTCGTTTACGTCGTTGCTCTTCTGTTCCAAGAGTAATGGTTAGTGAGCTTGCATCCAGGAGATTGTAGGTTGAAACCCCACTGTCGGCAGCCTTGTATATGGTTTTCCGCGGTTTCCCATTTTCAAACCCGGCAAATGCTGGGGATGTACCTTTATTAAGGACACAACCGCTTCTTTCCCACTCCTAGGCCTTTCCTATCCCATCGTCGCCATAAGACCTATCTGTGTCGGTGCAACGCACAGCAAATTGTAAAAAAATATAGTAAATAAATAACAATAATGGTTAGATCTCGGCTGAGGTTGGTGGCATTTTGGTGGTGTTGAAATGCAAGTTCTCGGTGTTGTTGGCTTCTGGCGCGTTAAAAATTCCGACGACCCGGTGGCTTTTAAAATCTAGAATAAATGAAAAGGTATTATTATTATTATTATTATTATTATTATTATTATTATTATTATTATTATTATTATTATTATTATTATTACTATCGTGTCGATTGGCAGCGCAGCGTAATTGTTTCGGCGCTTGTGTTAGTCTATGAAATTGAATCCCATTACCCTATGTTGGCATTTAAGGGTGCTTACATGCGAGTGACCTGTGTCGGTAGGTTTACTGCCACGTTAAAAACAGCGGTGGCTCTTAAGACCGACAGGACTTGAGATGATAGTTCACTGTCCTACGTAACGGGATACCAGTCCACTAAGTCATATATGTCAACTTAAGGGCATGGCAGAGAAGGTCACCGATCCTTTGATTTAAACATATCCCCTAATCTACAGATATTCCACGTTTGTTCCATTAGTCCATTCTACTGAAACTTATAACTGTCGCATCTTCCGGCAGGCATTGTCACGTACTCTACGACAGCCTAGTACCTGTTATGCACGCCACCTGCAGTGATACCATTACACCGACTTCATAAGGAGAAACTTCTTTTTATAAAGCACGTCCATGAGATATTAAGGACATACGTTTCAACTTTATCATAGGTGTCGGGTGGCGAGCTAACTCACTCCACCTGGGTCTTACGACAAGATAATATCCTAAAGAAACAGAATTTATAACCAAACTCGCGGCGTTATCTTCTCAGCAGACAAGTAATTAACAGGCATGTATTTATAACAATGAAGAAAAGAGATGAAGCAAAAAATAATTATTTACAGTTGACATGTGATAAGCGGGTGCCAGTCAAATTTAATAAATTCTTTGCGTCGCACTGACATAGATAGGTGGGTATTATGCCGACGATTGGATAGTAAAGGGCTAGGAGTGGGAAGGAAGTGACCTTGACCTTAATTAAGGTACAGTCGCAGCATTTGCCTGGTGTGAAAGTGGGAAACCATCTTCAGGGCTGCCAAAAGTAGTGTTCGAACCCACAATCTCCCGAATGCAACTACGTGCCCCAAATCGCCCAGCGACTTGCTCGGTCGCCAGTCAAATTGAAGAGCAAAGTGTACGGCCTGCTCATATATTCGGACAGTAGAAGGAAGACCAGTCCGCCTCTGTGGTGTAGTGGTTAGCGTTATTAGCTGTCACTCCCAGAAGCCCGGGTTCGATTCCCGGCTCTGCCACGAAATTTTAAAAGTCGTACGAGGGCTGGAACGGGGTCCATTTAGCCTCGGGACGTCAACTGAGTAGAGGTTGGTTCGATTCGGACCTCACAGGAATCATTAATGAACAAAGGGGGTGTGTATGCGAGGATCTTCAAAAAGCGGAAGTATTCAGTCAGCAGTGTGTAAAGATTGTTGGTTACAAGGATAATGTCCAGATAGCGGAGGTGACTAATACTAAAGAAGTATTAATATTTTACCTATGACGCAATGACATTTACGGTAAGACACAAAAGTTGAAAACTAGTAAAGCAGCTGGAATTGATAAGGTTTCGGGGGATATACTAAAGACAATGGGTTGGGATATAGTACCATATCTGAAGTACCTGTTTTATTATTGTTTGCATGATGGAACTTTACCAAATGAATGGAGAGTTGCTATAGTAGCCCCTGTATATAAAGGAAAGGGTGATAGACATAAAGCTGAAAATAACAGGCCAGTCAGTTTGACATGCATTGTACGTAAGCTTTGGGAAAGCATTCTTTCTGATTATATAAGAAATGTTTGCAAAATTAACAACTGGTTTGATAGAAGGCAGTTTGAGTTTAGGAATGGTTATTCCTCTGAAGCCCAACTTGTAGGATTCCAGCAAGATATAGCACATATCCTGGATTCAGGAGGTCAATTGGACTGTATCGCGATTGACCTGTTTAAGACATTTGATAGGGTAGATCATAGGAGACTACTGGCAAAAATGAGTGCAATTGGACTTGACAAAAGAGTGACTGAATGGGTGGCTCTGTTTCTAGAAAATAGAACTCAGAGAATTAGAGTAGGTGAAGCTTTATCTGTCCCTGTAAAAATTGAGAGGGGAATTCCTCAAGGCAGTATTATTGGACCTTTATGTGTAAAGAAGTGGAATCAGAGATAAGGCTTTTCGCAAATGATGTTATTCTGTGCAGAGTAATAAATAAGTTTCAAGATTGTGAGCGACTGCAAAATGACCTCGATAATGTTGTGAGATGGACAGTAGGCAATGGTATGGTGATAAACGGGTATAAAAGTCAGGTTGTGAGTTTCCCAAATAGGAAAAGTCCTCTCAGTTTTAATTACTACGTTGATGGGGTGAAAGTTCCCTTTGGAGATCATTGTAAATACCTAGGTGTTAATATAAGGAAAGATCTTCATTGGGGTAATCACATAAATATGATTGTAAATAAAGGGTACAGATCTCTGCGCATGGCTATGAGAGTATTTAGGGGTTGTAGTAAGGATGTAAAGGAGAGAGCATATTTGTCTCTGGTGAGACCCAAACTAGAGTATGGTTCCAGTGTATGGGACCCTTACCAGGATAACTTGATTCAGGAACTGGAAAAAATCCAAAGAAAAGCAGCTCGATTTGATCTGGGCGATTTCCGAAAAAAGAGTAGCGTTACAAAAATGTTACAAAGTTTGGGCTGGGAAGACTTAGGAGAAAAGAGACGAGATGCTCGACTAAATCGTATGTTCCGAGCTGTCAGTGGAAAGATGGCGTGGGAGGACATCAGTAGACGAGTAAATTTGGATGGTGTCTTTAAAAGTAGGAAAGATCACAATATGAAGATAAAGTTGGAATTCAAGAGGACAAATTGGGGCAAATATTCTTTTATAGGAAGGGGAGTTAGGGATTGGAGTAACTTACCAAGGGAGATGTTCAATAAATTTCCAATTTCTTTGCAATCATTTAAGAAAAGGCTAGGAAAACAACAGATAGGGAATCTGCCACCTGGGCGACTGCCCTAAATGCAGATCAGTAGTGGTTGATTGATATGTGCCTCCACCGGGCGAGTTGGCCGTGCGGTTAGGAGCGCGCAGCTGTGAGCTTGCATCCGGGAGATAGTGGGTTCGAATCCCACTGTCGGCAGCCCTGAAGATGGTTTTCCATTTTCCCATTATCACACCAGGCAAATGCTGGGGCTGTACCTTAATTAAGGCCACGGTTGCTTCCTTCCCATTCTTAGGCCTCTCCTATCCCATCGTCGCCATAAGACCTATCTGTGTCGGTGCGACGTAAAGCAAAATTTAAAAATATAGATTCCCACCTCAGCCATCCTCGAAGTGTTTTTTCGTGTGGTTTCCCACAGGCAAATGCAGGGATGGTACCTAATTTATAATAATATTATTTGCTTTACATCCCACTAACTACTTTTACACCGAGCTCGATAGCTGCAGTCGTTTATGTGCGGCCAGTATCCAGTATTCGGGAGATAGTGGGTTCGAACCCCACTGTCGGCAGCCCTGAAGATGGTTTTCTGTGGTTTCCCATTTTCACACCAGGCAAATGCTGGGGCTGTACCTTAATTAAGGCCACGGCCGCTTCCTTACCACTTCCTTATCAATCCCTTCCGTCCGACTCGTTGGCTGAATGTCAGCGTACTGGCCTTCGGTTCAGAGGGTCCCGGGTTCGATTCCCGGCCGGGTCGGGGATTTTAACCTTCAGTGGTTAATTCCAATGGTTCGGGCGCTGGCTGTTTGTGCTGTATCCAACATTCCTGCAACTCACACACAACACATAACACTATCCTCCACCACAATAACACGGAGTCACCTACACATAGCAGATGCCGCCCACCCTCATCGGAGGTTCTGTCTTACAAGGCCTGTACCGGGCTAGAAATAGCCACACGAAATTATTATATTATCGATCCCTTCCAATCTTCCCAATCCACCACAAGGCCCCTGTTCAGCATTGCATTTGAGGCTTCTGGACAAGGCACTGATCCTCCTCCCCAGTTGTATTCCAGACCCAATGTCTCAAGCTCCAGGACACTGCCCTTGAGACGATAGAGATGGGATCCCCTCGCTGAGTCAGAGGGAAAAACCAACCCTGGAGGGTAAACAGATTGAGAAGAAGAAGAAGAAGAAGAAGAAGACGACGAAGAAACAGCAAGACCAGCGCATGCATGTCATAGAAATGCGAATGCTGCGATTATCGGCGGCCGTCACTCTGCTTGACAAATTTGAGCATGTACGAGGAACATTTAATGTCGTGCCCATCGACGACAAGATGTCCTGTTCCTTGGTTGAATGGTCAGCAAAGTGCTCATCGGTTCAGAGAGTCCCGGGTTCGATTCCCGGCAGCGTCGGAGATTTTAACCTTAAAAAAAGATTAATTCCATTGCTTGGGGACTGGGTGTTTGTAATCCAAAACAATCCAAAACATCCCTGCAACTCACACATCACACACAACACTATCCTCCACGACAAAAACACGCAGCTTCCTATACACAGCAGGTGTCGCCGTCCCCTCATCGGAGGGTCAGCCTTACAAGGGCTGCACCAGGCTAGAAATAGTCACACGAAATTTTCATAGCGACAGGATGGAGGAAAAGCAGCTCCGCTGGTATGGCCACGTCAGAAGACGTGATAAACACCGTCTAGTAGAGAAAGCTCTTGCCATCGAGGAACCGAAGAGAGTCAGAGGGCGTTCTAAGCCAACATGGAAACGAACAGCGAGACTGGTCTAAGGAAAAGCGAAGTGTCATTAAATCTAGTGCAAGAACGTTGAATCAGACGAGCCGGCCTGAGTGGGTACATGTTGTATGATGGGTATTCAGCCCGAAGGCTGGTTTGATCCTCCACAGCTCAGCCAACAGCTGTCATAGATAGCCTAGATGCCAATGAAGAGACATACTAGGGGAAATGAGGAGTGAGGTAGTTTCCCGTTGTTTTCCTCACCAGGCCAGCAGTTGCTACTTCATATCAATCTGCCAAGCCCACTGAAATGCATGCACCAACCGACTCTATTCACACCATTCATAACAGGGACTTACTATATAAGGAATGGTATTACTAGCATCGCTCATACCTCAGTCACTTTCATATCGTCAAAGCCAAGAATGAGACTGAGACAGGTCAAACTTATTCTGGCCCATACCATAAGACACAGTACAGTGTAAACACTACATCTCACCAGCAAAGGCATAGTGGATACATATACGGCCGGAAAAGATGAAGTACTACAGTATATGAATATATCAAAACAGGGTTTTAATATTTTATCGTAATGGACACAAAAATATTAGGTACTATGAAAACTTGGTCATCTATATAGATATATGTGCATGCCATTAATATAATCCTTTATTAGCAAAAACGAAGAAACTGCCCAATTCCTGTTCAAAATCGGTAATTTTGTCGTGCTGTAGACAGCCTATGCTACAATGGTAGGAGTGTAGCGACAAGTTTCATTGCAATTGATGCCTTCGATACACCACGCTCCACTTACCACTACAGCAGTAAATGACTATTATTTTAGTAAATGCTCTGTTACAGCGGAATGAATACTACCATTAAGTTTGATTATCCAACCCAGTTTCATTGCAATCAGTGTGGTCCAACCTAAACAGTTCCCTTGTGAAAGGGATATAGTTCCCGTGGGTAAGTGAACCCCAGGGCCACGTGCCTCCCCAGAAGCAGAAGCTCCGTTTCCGAATTATTCAACTTCTTGATGGAGAATCAAACCCATGTTCTTCTGGGTGAACCGAGCACACCTTTATTGTCTGGTTAGGCAGTTAAATATGGATGGAAATATTGTCCTCCAAAATTCGAAATATGGCAAGTGGTATTTAAAAACAAAAGAAACAGTGTTCTCCGTAAATGTACGAATGCTACGTCGGTAGTAATTAATTGATGCATTATTACTTAATGTTTGAGACATATGTGGATCCGTTATCTTAAGTCAGTGGTCCATTGTCATTTCCTATTAACACTCGACTAGTGTTCTCAGTCGAGATATTGCGTCGTTTCTTGCTGTAGATGTTCCTGAGTCTTGAAGAGCGTTTTTCGCATAACATAAGCGTATTGAGATATACCTGATTGACGCTCGTTATTTCACAGAATTACGTACAACATCCCTAGGTGTGGGGAGAAAACTCCTTCGAGTTTGGCTGGAAAATCGTATATTTGTTAGTGTCCATGATGAATATATTGGTGATTAAGGAAATTAATACTGAAAAGGAAAACCTGTAAATCGAAAAAATATACAAATAATGACAATAGATATTTACGCAGTCATGTTATAGTCAGCTTAGATATGATTCCTGAAGGTTAATGCATGCCCCTAGAATATCTCCCAGTTGTAAGGAATTTTAATAATAATAATAATAATAATAATAATAATAATAATAATAATAATAATAATAATAAATGCGCCGTACCTAAATAAGGCCACGGCAAATCCCCCCCCCCCCTTCCGCACATTCCTAGCCCTTCCCTCTCCAACCACCGTCGAAAACCTTTCTCTATTAGTGCGATGTTTAATCAAAAACAAAGAACAAAAGAATAATAACCCAGTTATTGGTTTAATTAGTACACCTAATGAAATTTCCCATATATGATCAAATTTCTCACATATGATCCTCATATTATGATAAAGTCCCCACCTAATTATTTCTTCTAATACACATCACCATTAATATTCTTTTTAGAATAAGCAATGGTCAGATTATTCTGCAAATTATAATAATCAATTTTTCACCATATTTTATAATAATACTAGCAGTTACCCGCGGCTTCGCTCGCGTGGATTTTGTAATTTTATAAAAGTAATCGTTCCTCAGCATTGTACTGACACATTATCTGAAAATCCCTAAAGTATATAAACTTACCGAAAAATTGAGTTTCATTTAACCTAGAAACTCTTTGTAAACCTTGTTTGACGTATTACCTTTTGGGGCTAAGACGACCATGCGACATAGAACTGTACATGTGAGAAACAGTCTTCTCCCAAGTTGAAAAAAATAAATACATGTTTCTTTACTTTTAAAGGAGATTTCAAATACCTATTTCAACATCTGAAACATCTCCAGTTTTTAAGATATAAGTATCCCCATAAAACGAATTCAACCCCTTTATCAGTCCTTTCCCCACCCAACCCCATCTAACTGGATTTTCCAAAAATAAAAAATACATATTTCTTTATTTTTAAAGGAGATTCCAAATAAAAATTTTCATGTCTGTAACATCGTCAGGTTTTGAGGTATAAGTATCCTCATAAAAATAATTCAACTCTTTTTCACTCCTTTTCGCCCCCGTTAAGTGCGTTTTCCGCAAACAAAACGATACATGTTTCTGTAATTTTAAGGAACTTTTCAAATATCAAGTTTCTTGTTTGTAACATGTTAAGTTTTTGACATATACTGTAGATATACTGGTACTCATTTTAAAAATTCACCCACTTTGCCAATTCTTTTCAGCCCCTTAAGTGGATATTCCGAAAACAAGAAATATGTGTTTCACTATTTCTAAAGGAGATTCAAAATACCAGTCTGCACGTCTGTACGTCTGTAACACCTTCAGGTTTTGAGATATATGTATCCTCCTAAAAATATTTCAATCTCTTCTTCACTTCTTTCCTCCCCTTTCCTGCCCTTAATTGGACTTTCCATAAACAAAATAGTACGTGTTCCTTTATTTTTAAAGGAAATTCAAAATACCACCTATCACGTCTGTAACAGCTTCAGTTTTTAAGATATATGTATGATCATAAACAAAATTCAACTCCTTCTTTACTTACTTTCAACACCCCACCCCCCGAGTCGATTTTCCGAAAACAAAATATCGTGTTTCTCTATTTTTAAGGGAGATTCCAAATACCAATTTTCACGTCTGTAAAATCTTAAGTTTTTCAGGTAGAAGTATCCTCATAAAAGATTTCAAATCATTTCTCACCCCCAAACGCTTAAGTTGTACCCACCCCCAAATAAAGTGCGTGTTTCTTTGTTTTCAAATGAGATTCCAAATACCAGTTTTCACGTCTGTAAACTTCAGTTTTTGAGATGTATATTTCTCCGTAAAAAGTTCAATTTTTTCACCTTCTTTCACACTCCCCACTTACGTGAATTTTCCGAAAAATAATTTAACTCCTTTTACACCGAACCCCTCCCCCAAGTTCATTTACCCCCCAAAAATGCGTGTTTCTTTGTTTTTCAAAGAGATTCCAAACATCAGTTTCTACGTCTTGATCATCTTTAATTCTTGTGATATTTATATCCTCATACAAAGAATTCAAGTAATTTTCCAATTCATTCACCCCTTAAGTGGATTTTCCGAAGAAAAATATTACGTGTTTCTTTACTTTGAAAGAAAATTCAAAATACAAATTTTCATGTCTGTAACATTTTCAGTTTTTGTGATATAAGTATCATCATGAAAATAATTCAACTCTTTTTTTTGAGTCTGCCCCTGCCCGTTATATTGGTTTTCCCCCACCCAAGAAATGCGTGTTACTTTTTTAAAGGAGATTCCAAATAGGCCTACCACTTTCCACGTCTGTAACCTTCAGTTTTGAGATATAAGTTTCCCCAGGAAAAGAATGCAATTTTTTTTCACTTCCTTTCACACTCCCCAATCAAGTGAATTTTCCAAAAACAAATAGTACCCTTTTCTTTAACGGTGCTTCCAAATACCAATTATCACGACTGTAAGATCTTCAGTTTTTGAGATACCGTATAAGTATCCTCGTAAAAGGAATTCATCTCCGTTTTCATCCCCCCTTACCATGTTGATTACCCCCCCCCCCCGCAAAATGCGTGTTTCTTTGTTTTTAAAGGAGATTCGAAATACAAGTGTTCACGTTTGTAACATCTTTCGATTTTTTGGTATAAATATATTCTCATACATTCAACTAATTTTTCAAGTCTTTCACCCCCGCATGTTATGGGGCTCTTTCTGAAAACAAGAGAATACGCGTTTCCTTATTTTCAAAGGAGATTCCAAAGACCAATTTTCACGTCTGCAACATGTTAAGTTTTTGAGATATACTGTAGATATGACAATTTTAATAATTCACCCCCTTTTACAGTTCCCGTTAATTGGATTTTCCGAAAAAAGATACTTACGATTCTTTACATTTACAGGAAATTCCAAATACCAGTTTTCAAAATCTGTAAAATGTTACACGTCTGAGATAATTTGCAGATATAGTTTTTTTAATTCACCCCCCGTTTGTCACTCCTGTTCATCCCCTATTCATCGGATTAGCCAAAAATACAAAATACGTGTTTCTTTATTTTCAAAGGAGATTCCAAATACCAATTTTCATGTCTGTAATATCTTCAGTTTTTGAGATATAAGTCTCCTCATGAAAGGTGTTCAACCCCTTTTCCCCCTTTTTCCTCCCTTAATGGGATTTTCCGAAAACAAAAAAATATATGTTTGTTTATTTTTAAAGGAGATTCGAAATGAAACTTTTTACGTCTGTAAACTTTTAAGTTTTTGAGATATAGATATCCTCATTTTAAAATTCACCCCCTTTTTCACCCATTTAGTGAAGGAATATCCAAAAATTCTCCCCTTGTGAGCACCTACACCCTAATATATCCCTAAAATTTCATTTCCTTATGTCCAGTAGTTTTGGCTCGGCGATGATGAGTCAGTCAGTCAGTCAGTCAGTCAGTCAGTCAGTCAGTCAGTCAGTCAGTCCGTGTTCTTTTATATATTTAGATGAAGATGCTTGTTGAGAATGAAATGGATTTTGTTTCTACATGAAGAGATTATATGAAGAAACTACACACTGTGAACTTGAAGGGAGAGTGTTCAGGAAGATCTGCAGTTATGTTCAACGAACGTACAGGAGCTGCTAATCAAGGCTGTAAAAGCGGGCTCGGTTCACATACAGGCGTGAGTTCGTTTCCTGCCAAGAATTCGAGTAGAAACGAGATTTCTTCTAAATTCTGGGGTTCACTCAATGCACAACAGAAATGAATATTAGATAAATTCCTCGGGGCAAATGTTGTCAAGCATAGAGCTAACCACTGTATGCCGTTTCGTACCGAGGTTACGTATAGTGAAAACATTTACTTCCACTCCTCCAGGGATTTTCAGGGCCTGTACGGATATTATACTGCGTTTGCTTTACAACGTATAATCCTTGTAGTATAAATGTACTTAAAATTTCAACTTTCAACTCTGAAACTAAACTCTTGAGAAGATGCTAAATTACCTGCCTGCTAAATTACACTTAACTACTAGAAAATAACGTAAATTTCCATGCTGTAAAGAAGATGTAACGAATTTTTACCAAGGTAAAAGTAAGTTTTTCTATTCATCTAAATGCTGAAAGTGGAAACGCTTCACATTGTCCGACAAGTGTAGGTTTCTCTACGACAACATAGACGCAATAGAAAGATATCTTTGCAACTGTCTTTAAGTTATGGATCTACTCTAAGTTACTTGCGATGTTTAATGTCTTCCCGTGTTGAATTCTTATTGTCCGCGCTATATCCTTTTTAACACTCCGTTACACTTACAATGGCAGGAATATCCCTTCATCATGTATATATATGTCCGACTCGTAGGCTGAACGGTCAGCGTACTGGCGTTCGGTTCAAAGGGTCCCGGGTTCGATTCCCGGCCGGGTCGGGGATTTTAACCTTAATTGGTTAATTCCAGTGGCATGGGGGCTGGGTGTATGTGTTGTATTCATCATCATTTCATTCTCATCACGAAGCGCAGGTCGCCTACGGCCGTCAAATAAAAGACCTGCACCTGGCGAGCCGAACCCGTCCTGGGATATCCCGGCACTAAAAGCCGTACGCCATTTCATTTCATTATCTATATATAAAATAAGAGTTTTGTCTGTACATTGCCCAGAATTTGAAAAGAATGGTATTTCTGTATCGGTCATGTTCATAGTAACAAGGAAATGCACTTTTTACTTTTCCGTAATTTCTGTCTGTCTGTCTGTCTGTCTGTCTGTCTGTCTGTCTGTCTGTCTGTATGTATGTATGTATGTATGTATGTATGTATGTATGTATGTACACGCATCACGAGAAAACGGCTGAAGACAATTTAATGAAAATCAGTATGTGCAGTCCGGGGATGAGCCACTACAATCTAGGCTATAAATCATTTTACTCACGCTGAGTGAAATGGTAGTTTAGGAGAAGGCCTAAAATTGAATTCTCAAATATTTATATTTTTAGTAGTCCAATCGATAAATACTACATAACTAAAGTTATATAGAATTAAATTTCCGATCATTTATGTCATACATTGTTACCGTACCGGTTTTCATAACACAGATATTCATGAATTTGCATTTTTGTTGCCAAGTCTGTATCAACGCCGAGCCACGAGAAAATGGGTTAACAGAATTGAATGAAAATCGGTATATAGAGTCGGGGAATAAGAAACTACTGTCTAAGTAATAAACAATTTTATTCGCCCTGTATGAAATTGTAGTTTAGGGGAAGGCGCCTAAAATTTAATTTTTAAATACCTATGTTATTGGTCCTATCGAGAAGTATTACATAACAAAAGTTATAGAGAATACAATTTCCGACAATTTATGTTTTATTCAATTTTATCGTACCGACTATGATAAGAGTGGTATTTCAGAATCGGAAGAAAACTAAATGTGAAGGCCTACAGTACTGAAAGCTCATAACATTGATGAACAATAACACTATATTGACCATTGTTTGTGGTGATGTTCTTTGTCTCTTACGCTGCCTCTCAACTCCGATAGATGCGATTACTGCTGCGTACCGAGTATAACAGCCTGACTGAATATTGGAATGAAATAGCTGGGGGTTAGACAACTTTCTTCTTTAGCATGTCATTCCTCTGGTTCATACATTTTGTGATACCGTACTGCTGGTACGTAACTCACTGTTTCATCATAGTATTCCAGCTATTCGATCCGTACACAGACGCGCTGTTTTGAATGAGCAGTGTGCATACTTAAGGCAAAGGTTGGCTTAGTAGTAGCAGTGGCGAAGCGTGAACTCAGTAAGGGGGTAGACAGACATTTTTTAATTTAAACTATTTTAATCATATTATATATTGAATTCTGTTTTCGACGCATACAGACCTATATTTAATATTATATTAATGACTGAAACTAAGACAAATCCTATAACAAACTATAAGCCTCGGGGAGATAGTGAGTTCGAACCCCACTGTCGGCAGCCCTGAAGATGGTTTTCCATGGTTTCCCATTTTCACACCAGGCAAATGCTGGGGATGTACCTTAATTAAGGCCACGGCCGCTTCCTTCCCATTCCTAGGCCTTTCCTGTCCCATCGTCGCCATAAGACGTATCTGTGTCGGTGCGACGTTAAGCAAAATAGCAAAAAAGAACTATAGGCCTACGTGCACTCGTTCTGTTTTAAGTATATACTAAATAGGCAGCGGGAATTGTCAAATAACATACTTTTAGAATAAAAAAATTGTAATATATTTCATTGCTATGTAGATTTAAAAAGACAAATAAGAAATAAATAGGCTTTCGTACAAGTCACCTTAAGCAATATTCTTGTAAATGAATTCAATCCGTCTGTCCTTCATTTCAGCAAATATATCTATTACTCTCCTTTTGAAGTCAGGCATCTTGCTAAGATGTCACAACAGTTCTTCTCTCTATATACAGTAGCTAGAGTTTCCAAGTTAGACAGTCTATGGTTGGTCATCGAATTCCTTAAATATGTTTTAATTCGTTTGAAGGCACTCAAAGCGTGATCGAGAATGACGTTAACGGAATATACGGCATCAAGTTAAGCAGTTTTGTTGTTCCCGTATGTACACTCTGGAGTTCATTATTAAGAATATAAGCCAATAGTTGTTGGGGTTATACTATCGTGACTAATATTGGTGGGCAAGGAAATGAATGTACTTGAAAGGTTTCCATGCTGTCATTCATTTGTTAGGTGTAAGAGTGTTTTATTTCGTATTTGAATATTATTGTTTTATTTTGAGACGTGTCTTATAAATTCAAATTAATTACATTAAAAGCATGTCTGAGATGGTAGCCAATAAGTGCACCTTTATATCTGAGATCCAAATACTAGCCAATGAGAGCAACAAGAGACGCTGGTAAGTCTGTCTACTGGGCGGAGAAATCTCGCTATAGGAAAGTCATAGTTGCACAGTCAGCTCCTACAGATAGCGTTAGTGTTGCTCATCTGAAAGTTTTGAAAATCAAAGGGAACATACACAGAATGGACAGCGTCTACTTTCGCCTACGTGCTTTGTGTAACTGATGCGAGCCCTAATATTGCCAAGTTTGACGAAAATGTGTAAAGCGGGGAGTACAATAATGCCATGAATATGGAAATACTTATTATAAAAATAAAAAAAAATTAACTACCGAGCTCGATAGCTGCAGTCGCTTAAGTAATCGGGAGATAGTGGGTTCGAACCCCACTGTCGGCAGCCCTGAAGATGGTTTTCCGTGGTTTCCCATTTTCACACCAGGCAAATGCTGGGGCTGTGCCTTAATGAAGGCCACGGCCGCTTCCTTCCCATTCCTAGGCCTTTCCCATCCCGTCGTCGCCATAAGACATACATGTGTCGGTGCGACGTAAAGCAAATAGCAAAAAAAAAATTAACTAGACAATATTTCGTTCACAAAATGTTAAGGGTACACGCTGTCTACCCTGTCTCCCCTGACGCTTCGCCCCTGAGTAGTAGTAGTAGTAGTAGTAGTAGTAGGATGATCTGGTCTATAATTACAATTTAGGCATATTCCAAATTATAGCGCCACAATTCACTAAATAACTAAAAATTCAACCTTGAAAAAAGCCGTTTCTTAAAAAGAGCTACTTCCTCTTCACTTTCATTAAAATCTACATTCATTTTATTAACAACTAGCAGTGGAGAGGGGGTTTCTCCTCTGGCTTGGGGGAAAAAATTGCCTACAAGTCAGGTGTATTTTTCCGCCGCCAGTGTAGTGAGTTGAGATTTTCCGACTCATAGAGTACTCCTACGAAACAGATTAGTAAAAGGGCATTTTTTGCCTTGGGACTCTCCACTATTCGACTATTGGACTATTCCGAAAAAAGATTAAGAGTGTTCACGGATCACGGCTGTCTGCGGCCTGGTCATTACAGCTCTGGAACTTTGGACTGTTAGATCGGCAGCATAGTACTGTTCGTAAAAAGTGAGAAAATGTGTGGTTTTTCATTTGATCGAGTATTTCATGTGAAATCATTGCTTTTACTCGTGCCACTCCTACTGACATCATTGTATTGACCTATGTTCATTTCAGTTGGGAAAACCACTAAGACAGTCTTTCTGAGGATGTAAAAAGGCAGGTGAATAGTGAGTGTCTGCCATTATAATGCAATTCCCCAACCTGATTGTGACTGATGGTAGGCAAGCGGGCCTACCATTACAATGAGAACTCCCTAACGCAGTCGTCGCATGATAAAAGACGTTTGGTGATTTTTCCATCGCGTTTCCACGATCACAATAAGAGCTATGCAATTTAATACATTCTTGCTCACACCGTGTACTCTACCTAACCTACAGTTCTGTATACAGTGTAGAATTCCGTAGCCAAGCACGGGTACATCAGCTAGTAATCATATAAGTATAAATATAAATATCACTACAATGTCGATCAACAAACAACATAGCAGTAAATATTTCCAGGACTTATAAAAATCGTGTAGTACGAACTTCAACAGTTTACGTCTTCGCATTGACAGAAACCGTGATACCTTGGCGCGTTTAGCTTACCTGATCTCTACGCTGCGATTTTGGCATCATAGTGACAGTGTTATATCCTTTTCTGTCGTTTCCAAAACGTGCGCATACCACATGTGAGACAGGGACTGGTAACAGGTAAAGTATAAGCTTTGGAGTGGTTTCTCTATTTATTTAGTAAAAGAGCACGGATTAATATTCCAACATACCTCCAACGGGTTTCACAATTGATAACATAATATACAGCTACGATATTTTCGCATGGAAATGAAAATCCCTGCCTGTTTTCAGTCATCCGACCGGGTCAGGAATGGAATGAATGAAGCTCCTATCTAGCGGCGAGGATAGGAATTGTGCGGGCTGCCGAAGCCTGTCTCACTCCTCTGGGACAATGATTAATAAATTACAGCTGAAATGAAATTATATTGGAGAGTGTTGCTGGAATGAAATATGACGGGGAAAACCGGAGTACCGGGAGAAAAACCTGTCCCGTCTCCGCTTTGTCCAGCACAAATCTCACATGGAGTGACCGGGATTTGAACCATGGAACCCAGCGGTGAGAGGCCGGCGCGCTGCCGCCTGAGCCACGAAAGCTCGATATTTTCGCATCATGTGCGTTAATTTAGAACCGCAAGAGGTTGCCATGCATTGCAATTATAATATCTGATGTAATGGTTTGTTTTAATAATAGACTAATAATAATAATAATAATAATAATGTTATTTGCTTTACGTCCCATTAACTACTTTTACGGTTTTCGAAGACGCCAAGGTGCCGAAATTTTGTCCCGCATGAGTTCTTTTACGTGCCAGTAAATTTACCGACACGAGGCTGACGTATTTGAGCACCTTCAAATACCACCGGACTGAGCCAGGATCGAACCTGCCAAGTTGGGGTCAGAAGGTCAGCG
The DNA here is from genome assembly GCF_040414725.1 of Anabrus simplex. Lineage (NCBI taxonomy): Eukaryota > Metazoa > Arthropoda > Insecta > Orthoptera > Tettigoniidae > Anabrus > Anabrus simplex. The sequence continues at coordinate 263,411,114 of NC_090266.1, read as the reverse complement.
CCTCAACCGTCTGAGCCACTCAGCCCGGTGGTTTGTTTTAATAAAGACATTGCTTTTTTAAATCAATGATTGAGGGGTTGGCATGCTTACACAGTTGCCGGACATTAATCTATTCGAACTTCTGCTTCATGCTGCTGAACAAGCTAAGCACATGTGAACTTTGCCATTACAGACAGTTACCATATTCTGATTCCCTGCACATAATCAAACAACAGGTCTACAGGGAATGCTCTGAGTACTGGAAAATATCACAGCTTACAAGAGGAAAGCACTATGCTATAATTCAGCCCACCATAACAACGCAAATATGGTTCAAGAAATTGAAACTAACTCGCAGACACCTTTCATCTTTAATAAGAATGCGTCTGGGACATTGATGCTATCCGAGTCATCTACACAGGATAAAGGTCTTCGACAACCCTCACTGCCCAGAAGCCCCTGCAGAAATAGCCGACTTGAACCACATCATAATGTCATGTAGGAAGTACTCCCAACAACAGAACGATTTGTACTCTTCTTTGGTGTAGTTGAATACCCCACTGCCAACTTCAGATGACACAATTATGCACTGTAATTTGCCAATATTTCTCAGACTGTAATATTAATTTATAAGTTATAACTTTTTCTTTTCAACAACGAAATGGATGTACCATAAATGTATACTCACTCTGTAAATGCTGCATGGTCTTCCGAGGCCTAACGCCATTAGTAAAGGAAAAAAAGGAAAAAAAAGGAAAAACAAGCTAAACACAGTATCTATCCATTCCTCTATACAATGCCATGTGTACGCTTCTTAAACACAGGAAAGGCTTTGCAATCTGACTACATCTAAGAACTTCGGCTTTCCTGACGAAATGAAGTACAATCAAATTCTCGGTGCGTATAATGAAAGCGTATTTGTTGTTCTAAGCAAACCGAACCAAACCCCATGGCACTACAGCCCTTGAAGGGCCTTGACCTACCAAGCGACCGCTGCTCAGCCCGGAGGCCTGCAAATTACGAGGTGTCGTGTGGTCAGCACGACGAATCCTCTCGTCCGTTATTCTCGGCTTTCTATACCGGGTGTTCTAAGCAAAGGCACAGATAAACCCAATGAGGGATGAATTCATGTTTGATTAATCCATTTAAACGAAACACTTCTTCTGTAAGGTTTATATGTCAAAGAAATGATTCCATTAGACAACATTTTCAACCACAGTATAGTGGACATAACTTTCTCTCTCACAGACCACCTTCCACAGTATCATGGTCATTGTACGTTATCTCACCACGTTGGTGGGTCTCAAGCTGAAAATGATTTCATTCCGAGTGTGGCCTGCAATAACCGAACATAATGAACATGGAGTGGCGCACGACTGCATTAGCCAAGTTCACTTTTCCAAAGTGTTAAATCATATTCCGCCTACGAATACACATCCCCATCCACACGCAGTGGTTGCTGTGCCGCTGGCAGACACGACACCCGGGCGGGAAACAATAGCATTCCGGTGCGAGAGTAACTCAGCACAAGGCCATTATTAAAGGAGCAGCAATGATTTACTACGCTCCACAACTCTGGAGGTGAACGACAAATACCCGACCAGGCTTACCATCTAATAGCTAGCTCATATATTCTAGTCGACAACAGATTGGTACGATAAAGTTTATTCGCATCTGCAATCAGTCTCCGTAAAAAAAGTATCGATGCGAAATATCTACCCTCAGATTAAATATTTCACTTCCAGGAACTTCGAGATGGAAGGTACGGGAAATTAGTTGTGCTAAGGTAAGGAGACTGGTAGCATTTCCGGATGAATACAGCGTTTTTCCATTGCAAAGCAATAAAGAAAAATATGTTAATCTATATATATAAAGTAGCTTGTCCTGACTGACTGACAGATTCATCATCGCCGAGCCAAAACTACTGAACATAAAGAAATGAAATTTTGGGGATATATTCATATTAAGATGTAGGTGCTCGCTAAGAGAGGATTTTTGGATATTCCGTCGCTAAGGGGGTGAAAAGGGGGGTGAAATTTTATAATGAGTGTGTCTATATCTCAAAACTTTAAAAGTTTACAGATGTGAAAATTGGTATTTAGAATCTTCCTTAAAAATAAGGAAACACGTATTTTTTTGTTTTCAGAACATCCCAATGGGAGGGGTGAAAAAGGGTGAAAAAGTGGTTGAAGGCCTTTAATCAGGATACCGGTACTAATATCTCAGAAACTGAAGATATTACAGACATCAAAATTGGTACCTTTGATCTCTTTCAAAAATAAAGAAACACATATTTTTTTGTTTTTGGAAAATCCAATTAATGCGAGGGTGAAAAGGGGGTGAATTTGTAAAATGAGTGCATCTATATCTCAAAAGTTTTAAAGTTTAGAGATGTAAAAATTGGTATTTAGAATCTTCATCAATAATAAAGGCGCACGTATTTTTTGTTTTCGGAAAATCCCAATAAGAGGGGAGAAAAGGGGTGAAAAAGGGGTAGAATGCCTTTAAAGAGAATACTTATATCTTTGAAACTGAAGATATTACAGACCTGAAAATTGGTGTTTGGGATCCCCTTTAAAAATAAATAAACGCGTATTTTTTGTTTTTAGAAAATCCAATTAATGGTGGGGGGTAAAAGGGGGATGATTTTTTAATATGAGTGTATCTATACCTCAAAACTTTTAAAGTTTATAGATGTAAACATTGGTATTTAGAATGTCCTTTAAAAAAGAAACACGTATTTTTTTTGGAAAATCCAATTAATCGGAGGGTGAAAAGGGGGTGAATTTTTAAAATGAGTGAATCTATATCTCCAAACTTTTAAAGTTTGCAGATGTACAAATTGGTATTTAGAATCTTCATTAAAAATAAAGAAACACGTATTTTTTTGTTTTCGGAAAATCGCGATAGGAGTGAAAAGGGGTGAAATAGCGGTTGAATGCCTTTAATGAGGCTACTTATATCTCAGAAACTGAAGATATTACAGACCTGAAAATTGGTGTTTGGGATCCCTTTTAAAAATAAAGAAACACGTATTTTTTGTTTTTGGAAAATCCAATTAATGAGGGGTGAAAAGGGGGTGATTTTTTAAAATGAGTGTATCTATATCTCAAAACTTTATAGTTTATAGACGTAAAAATTGATATTTAGAATCTCCTTTAAAAATAAAGAAACACGTATTCTTTTGTTTTCGGAAAATCCCAATAGCAAGGGTGTAAAAGGGTGAGTAATGGGTTGAATGCCTTTAATGAGGCTACTTATATTTCAGAACCTGAAGATATTACAGACCTGAAAATTTGTATTTGGGATCTGCTTTAAAAGTAAAGAAACATGTATTTTTTCGTTTTTGGAAAATCCAAATATTGGGGGGTGAAAAGGGGGGTGAATATTTGAAAATGAGTGTGTCTACATCTTAAAACTTTAAAATTTACAGATGTAAAATTGGTACTTAGAATCTCCTCTAAAAATAAAGGAACACGTATTTTTTTTTTGTTTCCTTAAATCCCAATAGGAGGGGTTTAAAAGGGTGAAAAATGGATTCAATGCCTTTAATAAGGATACATATATCTCAGAAACGAAAGATATTACAGAACTGAAAATTTGTATATGGGATCTCCTTTAAAAATAAAGAAACACCTATTTTTTAGTTTTTGGAAAATCCAATTAATGGCGGTTAAACAGGAGTGACAAAATGGGGTGAATTTTTTGAAAGACTATATCTACAGAATTTCTTGGAAACGTAAAATGTTACAGACGTAAAAAGTGGGTGTTTGGAATCTCCTGTAAATGTAAAGAAACATAGGTGATTTGTTTTGGGAAACTCCACTCAAGGGGAACTCAAAACGGGTGAAATTTTAAAATGAGAATTTTTACAGTATATCTCAAGAAACTTAACATGTTACAGAAGTGAACAATGGTATTTTTTATCTCTATTAAACATAAAGAAAGGTGTATTTTTAGTTTTCGGAAATACCACTTGGGTGGAGCTGGGGGGGGGGGGGGGTAAAAATGACTGAAAATGGTGTTGAATTCTTTTAATTAGGCTACTGATATCTCAAATATGAAGATGTTACAGACGTGAAATTTGATATTTGGAATCTGCTTTAAAAATAAAGAAACACGTATTGTCGGAAAATCCAATGAAGGGGGGGGGGGGTGAAAGAATTGGAAAATTAATTGAAATTCACTTGGGGAGGAGGGGATTAGTATGAAATGAAGTGCAAAAAGTAAATTATTTTTATGGGGATACTTATATCTCAAAGCTGAAGGTAATAGACGTGAACATTGGTGTTTGGAATCTCCCTTAAACATAAAGAAACAAGCCTTCTTTTAATTTTTCTTGGGGTGGGGGAGGTGGCGATAAATAAACTTAACGGCGGTGGGGTGTAGAAGGAGGTGAGACCAATTGATTTTACTGCTATTAATGTACTTATAAGGATCCTCCGTTGCTCAGGCGCAAGCGTGCCGGCCTCTCACAGCTGGGTTTCGTGGTTCAAATCCCGTTCACTCCATGTGTCATTCGTGCTGGACAAAACGTAGGCGGGACAGGTTTTTCTCCGGATACTCCGGTTTACTCTGTCATCAGCCATTCCAGCAACACATAATAATAATAATAATAATAATAATAATGATAATAATAATAATAATAATAATAATAATAATAATAATAATAATAAAGTTGCAGACCATCGTCAAATGTGCGGACCGCGCTGGAAACGGCTCCTGGACGGGTAATGACTAAGAATGCAGCCCGGCCGCGGGTTCAGTGCCACCAAGGCACCCAATATGACACCACGCCGGATCTCCTAAAGGATTTTATCCATATTAAAAATGATTACAGGAAAGGATGGCACAGATTTACGGACCCAACTGACCGGGAGGAATACCTGAGCCTAACCCGGGAAGTACGAAATCGATTGCTGAAAAGGAAGATTGAAAAATGGGAGGAAACGTGCCGTAAAATATTAGAAAACGAGTCAGATCGGGAATTATGGTGGATTCTCGCAGAAAACGAGTCAGATCGCGAATTTCGGAGGATTATATATCTAAAACAATAAGCATTCAATTATAAATTTCAGTATAATACCGTAGCGAAGCACGGGTATCTTGCTAGTCTATATATATAAAGTAGCTTGTCCTGACTGACTGACTGATTCATCATCGCCGAGCCAAAACTACTGGACATAAAGAAATAAAATTTTGGGGATATATTCATATTAAGATGTAGGTTCTCGCTAAGGGAGGGTTTTTGGATATTCCGTCGCTAAGGGGGTGAAAAAGGGGGGGTGAAATTTTAAAATAAGTGTGTCTATATCTCAAAACATTAAAAGTTTACAGATGTGAAAATTGGTATTCAGAATCTTCTTTAAAAATAAGGAAACACGTATTTTTTTGTTTTCAGAAAATTCCAATAGGAGGGGTGAAAAAGGGTGAAAAACGGGTTGAATGCCTTTAATCAGGATACCGGTACCTATATCTCAGAAATTGAAGATATTACAGACCTCAAAATTGGTATTTGGGATCTCCTTTAAAAATAAAGAAACGCGTATTTTTTTGTTTTTAGAAAATCCAATTAATGGTGGGGGGTAAAAGGGGGATGATTTTTTTAATATGAGTGTATCTATACCTCAAAACTTTTAAAGTTTATAGATGTAAACATTGGTATTTAGAATGTCCTTTAAAAATAAAGAAACACGTATTTTTTGTTTTTGGAAAATCCAATTAATCGGAGGGTGAAAAGGGGGTGAATTTTTAAAATGAGTGAATATATATCTCCAAACTTTTTAAGTTTGCAGATGTAAAAATTGGTATTTAGAATCTTCATTAAAAATAAAGAAACACGTATTTTTTTGTTTTCGGAAAATCGCAATAGGAGGAGTGAAAAGGGGTGAAAAAGCGGTTGAATCCTTTAATGAGGCTACTGATATCTCAGAAACTGAAGATATTACAGATCTGAAAATTGGTGTTTGGGATCTCTTTTAAAAATAAAGAAATACGTATTTTTTGTTTTTGGAAAATCCAATTAATGGGGGGTGAAAAGGGGGTGATTTTTTAAAATGAGTGTATCTATATCTCAAAACTTTATAGTTTATAGACGTAAAAATTGGTATTTAGAATCTCCTTTAAAAATAAAGAGACACGTTTTCTTTTGTTTTCGGAAAATCCCAATAGCAAGGGTGTAAAAGGGTGAGTAATGGGTTGAATGCCTTTAATGAGGCTACTTATATTTCAGAGCCTGAAGATATTACAGACCTGAAAATGTGTATTTGGGATCTACTTTAAAAGTAAAGAAACATGTATTTTTTCGTTTTTGGAAAATCCAAATATTGGGGGGTGAAAAGGGGGGGTGAATTTTTAAAATGAGTGTGTCTACATCTTAAAACTTTAAAATTTACAGATGTAAAATTGGTACTAAGATTCTCCTCTAAAAATAAAGGAACACGTCTTTTTTTGTTTCCTTAAATCCCAATAGGAGGGGTTTAAAAGGGTGAAAAATGGGTTGAATGCCTTTAATAAGGATACATATATCTCAGAAACGAAAGATATTACAGAACTGAAAATTTGTATATGGGATCTCCTTTAAAAATAAAGAAACACGTATTTTTTAGTTTTTGGAAAATCCAATTAATGGCGGTTAAACAGGAGTGACAAAATGGGGTGAATTTTTTGAAAAACTATATCTACAGAATATCTTGGAAACGTAAAATGTTACAGACGTAAAAAGTGGGTGTTTGGAATCTCCTGTAAATTTAAAGAAACATAGGTGATTTGTTTTGGGAAACTCCACGTAAGGGGAAATCAAAAGGGGTGAAATTTTAAAATGAGAATTTTTACAGTATATCTCAAAAAACTTAACATGTTACAGAAGTGAAAAATGGTATTTTTTATCTCTATTAAACATAAAGAAACGTGTATTTTTAGTTTTCGGAAATACCGCTTGGGTGGAGCGGGGGGGGGGGGTAGAAGTGACTGAAAATGGTGTTGAATTCTTTTAATTAGGCTACTGATATCTCAAATATGAAGATATCACAGACGTGAAATTTGATATTTGGAATCCGCTTTAAAAGTAAAGAAACACGTATTGTCGGAAAATCCAATGAAGGGGGGGGGGGGGGTGAAAGAATTGAAAAATTAATTGACTTAATTGTATGGGAATACATACATCTAATAAAAACGAAAGTTGTTACAGACGTGATAATTCGTATTTGGACCTCCTTTAAAAACAAAGAAAAACGCGTTTTTGCGGGGCAACCATCTTGGAGGGCGGGAGTGTAAAGGAGTTGAATTCCTTTAATGAGGACACATAAATCAAAAACTGAAGAATTTTGAGTCGTGATAATTGGTATTTAGAAGATCCTTTACTATTAAAGAAACAAGTATTTTTTGCGGGAAAATTCACTTGGGGAGGGTTGGGGGGGAGTAGTGTGAAATGAAGTGCAAAAAGTAAATTATTTTTATGGGGATACTTAAAGCTGAAGGTAATAGACGTGAACATTGGTGTTTGGAATCTCCCTTAAACATAAAGAAACAAGCCTTCTTTTAATTTTTCGTGGGGGGGGGGGGGAGGTGGCGGTAAATAAACTTAACGGCGGTGGGGTGTAGAAGGAGGTGAGACCAATTGATTTTACTGTTATTAATGTACTTATAAGGATCCTCCGTTGCTCAGACGCAAGCGTGCCGGCCTCTCACAGCTGGGTTCCGTGGTTCAAATCCCGTTCGCTCCATGTGTCATTCGTGCTGGACAAAACGGAGGCGGGACAGGTTTTTCTCCGGATACTCCGGTTTTCCCTGTCATCAGCCATTCCAGCAACACATAATAGTAACAATAAAAATAATAATAATAATATTCCGGACCGTCGTCAAATGTGCGGACCGCGCTGGTAACGGCTCCTGGAAAAATGACTAAGAATGCAGTTCGGCCGCGGGTTCAGTGCCGCCAAGGCACCCAATATGACACCACGCCGGATTTCCTGAAGGATTTTATCCATATTAAAAATGATTATAGGAAAATATGGCAAAGATTTACGGACCCAACTGACCGGGAGGAATACCTGAGCCTAGCCCGGGAAGTACGAAATCGATTGCTGGAAAGGAAGATTGAAAAATGGGAGGAAACGTGCCGTGAAATAATAGAAAACCAGTCAGATCGGGATTTTGGTGGATTCTCGCAGAAAACGAGTCAGTTCGCGAATTTCGGCGGATTATATAACTAAAACAATAAGCATTCAATTATAAATTTCAGTATAATACCGTAGCGAAGCACGGGTATCTTGCTAGTTAATAATATACAAGAACAGCTGGTAAGGTACGAATGGAGTGAGGAACATAGAGATGAATTTACGTATTATTATAGGGAGGAAAATTCACAGTTCTGAAGGTATGTATTGAAAATAGTATAGAGAATAATAACACAACCCAGCATTTTCAAACTTTCCTTTTGCGGCAAGAGGTGTGATAGGTGTTCTTAACTAATTTTGGGTCTCTGAACACGAATCTGTTGTCCGTTTCAACATATCACGTCACGTTTTCTCGCAATAGGTATATCAATATAAGAGATAGACCTAAATATTACATATAAAAAGTACTGACAAATCTTGATAATTTTGGAAATATTTCAAATTTTTTGTATTATTATATATATTTTGAAGTAGTTGAATACTGTCTTGAATTATTATATACAATGAATAGTTATTGAGTATAAAATTACAACGAACTATTTAGCATTTATTGTATTATAATACTTATTTACACAAAACACATAAACAAACAACTCTGAGGCAATGAAAGCAATTTATTTTGACAATTAAACGTGATTTACAAGCAAACAATGTAACTTGTATGCAGTATATTTATGAATTCATAAATGTGAACAAAGTAAACTTTAACAGTGCTAGATGTCCCCTTGGGATAAACGCTTGGCTGCCCAGCGTCTGACTGCATCAAGTTTGTCTTCTCTTTTGAAACACCAACCGTAGTCGGCCATCATTGGTTCATCCCACCTCCCCTGGTATCTTCTTTCTGCCTCCTTGATGTCCTGGTGGAACCTCTCTCCCGTCTCTTAACTAACAGCCCCAAGATTTTCCGAAAAGTGATCGAGATGAGAATGAAGAAAGTGCAGCTTCAGGGTCATTCTACACCCCAACTCTTTCATATCATCCAACATCGTTTTCACTATTGTTTCGTAGTGTTTATCCTTTACATTTCATAGGAACTTCATTTTGACGTCTCTTATTGAATTCCATGCAGCAAGTTCCACGCCATTCATCGCCTGTTCGAGGTTTCTGTCTTTCAGAAACTTTCTAATTTGTGGTCCATTAAAAATGCCTCCCTTGCCTTTTGCATCAGGTAAATGTAGAAATTTGCTTGCAGTGTACTTGAAACAGGGGCTACTTTTGTCCAAGGTCTTAACGAACTAATTCGTGATTCCCAGTTTGATGTGTAGTAGTGGCAAAATAATTTTTTGTGGCTCAACTAAGGCATCATTTATAACATTTTTCAAACCAGGCGTCAAAACTTGTTTCTTTGGCCAGGAAGGTGTAGACCAGTGTTGGTTCCTAGCTTTGCTGTCCCATTCACATAAATAACGAGGGAATTTAGTGTAGCCTGCTTGTTGTCCTAATAGAATACCACATATATTTCATCTAAAACAGTTTGCATTGTGATATAAATTTCTTTTAGTGAAACGGAATGTGCCACAGGAATCGAAGCTAGAATGTTTCTGTTATGAAATAGTACAGCTTTTAAGCAAACCACGAGCACTCTAACAACAGCCGATTCGCTGTTATCACAAAGCAGCACTGTGCCGCAATGACACATTTTCAGACAGTAAATGGCAAATAACACGAAAACTAGATGTGATACAATAGCACCAATGACATTTCTGAAATCAGGAGATGTTATTTAGTTGATATCACGTATTAGATGCATTGCCGCAGAAATCATGCTGGGTAGTGTAATACACAGTTAGCAATAAAAATATTTGAAAGATCGACATTAATAAATAGCTGGTATAAAAATGGTTGTAAGGAAGAGAAGGGAAACAAACGAAACCTGTGGTATAATGATGAGTATAGGAAAAAGAAGACTGAAGAGATAAGGGCACTGAAAGCGTAAAGAATTGAGGGATTTCAGGAGCTACGAATAGATTTCGAAGTAACTTTATATTAACATGTAAAAATAAGGGATAACTATATTGGATACTAACAAGAACGTAAGCAGAGCAGTGATGCTTCCCTCTCTTTCCACAATCAGGTTTATATTTCATAACAATGAATAATTCATCATCTGATGACTAGTACTGGGAGGTGTGTGCAGGTACGGAGTTCTTGAGCGATGGGATGCGGAATTATCCCACAGAGAAACACACCATGTTGACAGATTCCTACAACTACGTGTCAAAATACCTTGTCCTCGATGTAAGAGTGATAACGACTAAGGAGGGTTAATCAGCATTCTCTTCTTTATATTTTTAACAGAGTAGCTAACTCTGGTTACCATTATGCTTAACATTAACAAAAATAACTCATTAGCATGATTCAAGTTTGTCGTACTTGGCATTAGCAATGTTTTAAAAAAGTACATTTTAATCTGTTTGAGGAAATACTCCTTTTATACTCCGAGAATTAAAACGAGAAATCGAAGGACGTTCCGTCTATGTCAAACAACGTGATTTGAGTAAATCTGAAGCAAAGTACATTATTTATCACCTTGACACGAACTAAACAATTATTAGATTTATATTTGCTAGTGGTTAAACGTGGCACTAACACTTTCAGGCTCTCGGCGACAATGTGAAGAAAAGGTCTAGGACCGATGAGGAAGTGGGCGTGGCCTTAATTAAGATACATCCCCAACATTTGCTTAGCGAGGAAAGTGGAAACCACGAAAAACCATGTTCTGGGTGCCGACGTTGGGATTCGAATCCACGATCTCTCGAATGCAAGCTTACAGCTACACGCTCCTTACAGCGCACCTAACTCGCTCTGTTATTAGTATTTAACACCATCATTGTTCAATGCGATATGTCACTTAACAGTCCGGACTCCTCTCACCAAATGTAACTTTAGAGAAAATTACTGCTGTGGCATCTATAAATTAGTAAGCAGACTTACACCTGGAGAATTCTTCCACACGCCTGAGGACTCCCATCATTCTCCTATTTCAGGACTCCAAGATAATGATGGTTGTATTTAATGTACATAATTCTTAGAAAAAATTGTGAATCAATAATATGTCTAAAACAATTGTTCTGATACTGAAATTTTAACCCACTTAACAGCCAGTCTAAGTACTACATGAAATGAAAATCCACAGCCTGTTTCCAGTCATTCGACCGGGTCAGGAATGGAATGAATGAAGCCCCCATCTAGCGGTTAGGATAGGAATTGTGCCGGCTACCGATGCCTGTCGCACTCCTCCGGGGCAATGATTAATGAATGACAGATGCAATGAAATGATATTGGAGAGTGTTGCTGGAATTAAATATGACAGGGAAAACCGGAGTACCCAGAGAAAAACCTGTCCCGCCTCCGCTTTTTCCAGCACGAATCTCACACGGAGTGGCAGGGATTTGAACCACGGAACCCTGCGGTGAGAGGCCAGCGCGCTGCCGCCTGAGCCGTGGAGGTTCTCTAGGTACTACATATTGTTATCATTCTGTAATAGTGTTTGTGCAATAGATAGAAACTAGTTTACATCAAGTGAACATTCTAAAAATAGAACGATATTCAGCTGGGGCCCAAGGCTATCCGTGTAACAGGTTGTACACAACACAACACTTAGGAATACGCTTCCTAGTTCACTTAATGAGTTACCTCATTACGGCTCTGTTCATCTTGTTTCACACCTGATAATACTTCGATATTAAAATATTTGCTTAGGTGTGAAGAAGTAGTATCCAGACTTGGTATTCTATCAGGAACTTTGTTCAGAAAACTACCGAAAAGTACTTAATAAAGCCACAAAGTATAGAGGATACAATTCAGTCTCATGACATTCCTATGATAAGGTCATTCACCTACTACGCAGGTGCAGAGAACGCATGACACTTCATGTTATGTTTATAAAGTACGATATACGTAAGTAAAATCGTAAAGTGAAGTCTTTACCGTGCCATCGTCTCGTAAAGAAATGAACTTCCATGTCTGTGTAAATCAAGAGATTATATAAAATTAAAAAGAACTCAGTTAGAATGTTAATAAGAAGGCTATTGTGTTCTAAAAATGTATCCAGCTGAATAAAACCAATCTTACAAAAGCACACACGCACTCGCACCCGTATACAAGCAGAGTTTGACAGATATACTGCATTCATTGAGGTACGTTTCTTGTACTCAGGTTCGTAGCTGAACCAATCGAAGATCAGAGGATCGAACCCTAACGCTCTGAGAACACGTCATAAGAATCTTTTACTCCCAATTTCACTTACAAACTCATTAGAGTCTAATAATGTCATAAGGCTAGAGTTCAGGTCTCGAGGCATCTGTCTTAAACAAATTCCCAAATAATTAAAAGTTGCAAAAAACCCTGCTACGAGCCAATCTGTATATAGGGATAGACCTGATCCAAACCTAGAAAATGAAAAGGAAACACCAGCAGCAATAAATCTCTTCTCCAAGATGAAAACTGATCTTAATAAACTTACAAATAATCTAAAAGTATGGAGCTTCTCCCTGTTTCTAACGAAAATGTCCCGGAAGTGTAGCTGATATACACAGTATTGGGAATCCGACCGCATCGCAAAGCGCTGTATCAGTCAAGGAAGTGGCCTGTCTTATAGAGAGCTTCGAGGACATGGGTGGGAAGCTGACAATCTATATATATAAAATAAGAGTTTTGTCTGTACATTGCTCAGAATTTGAAAAGAATGGTATTTCTGTATCGGTCATGTCCACAGTAACAAGGAAATGCATTTTTTTTCTTTTCCGTAATTTCTGTCTGTCTGTCTGTATGTATGTATGTAGGTACACGCATCACGAGAAAACGGCTGCAGAGAATTTAATGAAAATCGGAATGTAAAGTCGGGTGATGAACCGCTACGATCTAGGCTATAAATTATTTTAATCACGCCGAGTGAAATGGTAGTTTAGGGGAAGGCCTGAAATGTAATTCTCAAATATTTATGTTATTAGTGGCCGTGTCCTAATGCAAATCGGTATGGAAGGTCGGGGTAATAAGTCGATATAATCTAGGACATACATAATTGTATTCACGCTGACAAAACTGGTAGTTTAGGGGAAGGCCTAAAATTTAATTCTCAAATATTTATTATATTAGTGGTCGTATCTTCACGAAAATTAGTATGCAAAGTCGGGGAATAAGTCGCTATAATCTAGGCCATCAATAATTTTATTCACTCTGATTGAAATGGTAGTTTAGGGGAAGGCCTGAAATGTAATCTATATATAAAATAAGAGTTTTGTCTGTACATTGCTCAGAAATTGAAATAATGGTATTTCTGTATCTGTCATGTCCACAGTAACAATGAAATGCATTTTTACTTTTCCGTAATTTCTGTCTGTCGCCCGTCTGTGTGTATGTACACGCATTACGAGAAAACGGCTGAAGAGAATTTAGTGAAAATCTGTATGTAAAGTCGGGCGATGAACCACTACAATCTAGGCTATAAATTATTTTATTCACGCTGAGCGAAATGGTAGTTTAGGGGAAGGCCTGAAATGTAATTCTCAAATAAGTTATTTATTTATTTCTCAAATAAAGTTCTCAAGGGATACCTGGTAGGAAGGTATCGATAAATATTACATAAGTAACATAATTTTAGTTATGTCGTAATTTAGTAGTAGTTATGTAAGAAGTTAATAAATTTCCGATCACTTATGTCTTATACATTGTTACCGTACCGCATATAATCACAGAGATATTTAATGAATTTGGATTTTTGTTACTAAATCATATCAGCGCCGAGTCACGAGAAAATGGGTAAACAGAATTTAGTGAAAATAGGTATGTAAAGTCTGAGAATAAGGAACTACAGTCTACGATATAAATAATTATGTTAGACGCCCTAATATCACAGAGTCGAAAGAAAACTAATGTGAAGGCCTGCGATATAGAAAGCTCATAAACTTTATCAACAATAACATTACATTGACCATTGTTTGTTGTGATGTGCTTTTTTTCCTCTGTTTCCACTCATCCCCGATAGATAGGATTACTGCAGCGTACCGAGGTTTTTAAAATTTGATTTACGTCCCACCGACACAGGTAGGTCTTATGGCGACGATGGGATAGGGAAGGAAAAGGGTTTTGAAGGAAGCGGCCTAGGCTTTAATTAAGGTACAGTCTGGTGTGACTGGTGTGAAATGGGAAACCACGGAATACCATCTTCAGGGATGCCGGAAGTGGGGTTTGAATCCACTAACTCCCGGATGCAAGCCCACAGCTGCGCGCCTCTAACCACTCGGCCAACTCGCCTGGTTGTACCGAGTGTAACAGCCTGCCTGTATATTGGCGGGAAGTAGATGGGGAGTTAGATAACTTTCTTCTTTAGCATGCCATTCCTCTGGTTCATACATTTTCTGATATTACTGGTACGTAATACACTGGTTCATCATAGCATTCGAGCTATTCAATCCCTACTCTGAGGCACTGGTTGGATTGAGTAGTGTGCATATTTAACGGAATAATGACAGAGGAGTGTTCACGGCAGTCTGCGACCTGGTTAATCCAGCTCTGGAACTTTGGACTGTTAGATCGGCACCGTAGTACTGTTCGTTGAAAGTGAGAAAGTGTGCAGTTTTTCATTTGATCGAGTATTTTATATGATAACATTGCTTTCAATCGCTACATTCCTACTGACGTTTTTGTAATGACCCATGTTGAATTCAGTTAGGAAAACCACCAAGCCAGTCTTCCTGAGAATCCCGTAGCGAAGCACGGGTACATCAGCTAGTACATACATACATACATACATACATACATACATACATACATACATACATACATACATACATACATACATACATACATACATACATACATACAGACAGACAGACAGACAGACAGACAGAGACAGACAGACAGACAGACAGACAGACAGAAATTACGGAAAAGAAAAAAAATGCATTTCCTTGTTACTGTGGACATGACCGATACAGAAATACCATTCTTTTCAAATTCTGAGCAATGTACAGACAAAACTCTTATTTTATATATATAGATAAGAGTTTTGTCTGTACATTGCTCAGAAATTGAAAATAATGGTATTTCTGTATCTGTCATGTCCACAGTAACAATGAAATGCATTTTTACTTTTCCGTAATTTCTGTCTGTCTGCCCGTCTGTGTGTATGTACACGCATCACGAGAAAACGGCTGAAGAGAATTTAGTGAAAATCTGTATGTAAAGTCGGGCGATGAGCCACTACAATCTAGGCTATAAATTATTTTATTCACGCTGAGCGAAATGGTAGTTTAGGGGAAGGCCTGAAATGTAATTCTCAAATAAGTTATTTATTTATTTCTCAAATAAGGTTCTCAAGGGATACCTGGTAGGAAGGTATCGATAAATATTACATAAGTAACATAATTTTAGTTATGTCGTAATTTAGTAGTAGTTATGTAAGAAGTTATTAAATTTCCGATCACGTATGTCTTATACATTGTTACCGTAGCGCATATAATCACAGAGATATTTAATGAATTTGGATTTTTGTTACTAAGTCATATCAGCGCCGAGTCACGAGAAAATGGGTAAACAGAATTTAGTGAAAATAGGTATGTAAAGTCTGAGAATAAGGAACTACAGTCTACGATATAAATAATTTTGTTAGACGCCCTAATATCACAGAGTCGAAAGAAAACTAATGTGAAGGCCTGCGATATAGAAAGCTCATAAACTTTATCAACAATAACATTACATTGACCATTGTTTGTTGTGATGTGCTTTTTTTCCTCTGTTTCCACTCATCCCCGATAGATAGGATTACTGCAGCGTACCGAGGTTTTTAAAATTTGATTTACGTCCCACCGACACAGGTAGGTCTTATGGCGACGATGGGATAGGGAAGGAAAAGGGTTTTGAAGGAAGCGGCCTAGGCTTTAATTAAGGTACAGTCTGGTGTGACTGGTGTGAAATGGGAAACCACGGAATACCATCTTCAGGGATGCCGGAAGTGGGGTTCGAATCCGCTAACTCCCGGATGCAAGCTCACAGCTGTGCGCCTCTAACCACTCGGTCAACTCGCCTGGTCGTACCGAGTGTAACAGCCTGCCTGTATATTGGCGGGAAGTAGCTGGGGAGTTAGATAACTTTCTTCTTTAGCATGCCATTCCTCTGGTTCATACATTTTCTGATATTACTGGTACGTAATACACTGGTTCATCATAGCATTCGAGCTATTCAATCCCTACTCTGAGGCACTGGTTGGATTGAGTAGTGTGCATATTTAACGGAATAATGACAGAGGAGTGTTCACGGCAGTCTGCGACCTGGTTAATCCAGCTCTGGAACTTTGGACTGTTAGATCGGCACCGTAGTACTGTTCGTTGAAAGTGAGAAAGTGTGCAGTTTTTCATTTGATCGAGTATTTTATATGATAACATTGCTTTCAATCGCTACATTCCTACTGACGTTTTTGTAATGACCCATGTTGAATTCAGTTAGGAAAACCACCAAGCCAGTCTTCCTGAGAATCCCGTAGCGAAGCACGGGTATATCAGCTAGTCAACTAATATATTGGTAAAGAGAAGATTTACTCAAAATGTTCGTAGAGACTCGCCTCCACCACTCAGGAATACAAAGACATCCTTTAACGAATCGAAAGGTGAAAGCTAAACCCCAAACCTCATGATGGAACATGTCTCGTGGCACTTACAGTACTGACCGACGGCTTGAATTTGAACCTGTCGATCCTGGCTCAGTCCTATGGATTCTGAATGTGCTTAAATAAGGAGACTCGTTTCGTTAGATGTACCGGCACGCTAAAGAACTCCTGCGGAACAAAATACCACACTCTCCTAAAACTGTAAAAACCGTAGTTAGTGGGACATAAAACCCAAAACATTACTCTTCATTGAACCTGGATTGAGTGACATTTGAGCAGTAAGAATAATTCCACCATCAATGGTATGAGTGTACAGACCTAGGCCGCATCTTATACGTCCTCACAAGACTGAATGACTTTCGTTTTACAGTTTCATTTCGTGATGGATCAACACACACGAAATAAGGATGCTGCATCTGTACGGCATATGATCAAAGAGGTATAGTGGGAAAACGTAAAGAACTCTTGCTGAAGACGATCATGATACAAAGGCAACTTAAAGTTAGATTTAATGTGAGTAAAAGCGTACAGGAATTCGTAAAAATTAATGCATGGGGTATGAACATATTAGCTTCTTACTTACATTACCTTTATTCCTTTATTATATCTTTATTCCTTTACTATGGTATCATTGATCCAGCATACTCTTTATCATGAACATTTCAGTAAAAATACCTCGCGTGTCTACTCAAGACTGAAGAAGTTAAATCGATTGCTATGCAAGCAAAACGAATGTACGTCATGAAGACGTTCCATGCAAACAAGAAATCAAATCCAAATTTATGCTGGATTATAAAACACTAAATTATATCCCCCACAACGGCAATCGTATGCATTTCTACCGCAAATAGGTCGGCCGCCAGCGCCACGTGTCGAGCTGTGTAACTACTCTGATTACAGTGCGTGGACCCGATTGTCAAGGCCGGTAAGGGAGTACCTGGTTCTTTTCTTAGAGCATATTTTCTATTTTGAGAACATCCTTCCCTACTGCGGAAAACGTGGCGTCTTATATCGGTAGTCATATTTTCTGTGCTGAAATTATACTTCAGGCGTATCGGTAAGAATGGCATTCTATTGTAACCACCTGAAATTCTCTGCACGGAACCTTTCTTATTCAGACAGATTAAATACCTTGTGCCTCTTATCCCAAAATGCATTATCTTACTATTGTCCGGTTCCATGGCAAAAATGGCTGGCGTGCTTGCCTTTGGTACAAGGAGTTCCGGGGATCGATTCTCGGCCACGTCGGAGATTTTAACCTTTACTGGTTAATTCGGATTGCTCGGCGGCTGGGTGTGAATGCTGTCTTCAGAATTATAATTCAACATAGACATTCCCACAGACGCGCAGGTCGCCTATAGGGCGTCAACTTATAAGACTTGCACCAGGCTTTCCCGGAGTCCATACGCAATCACGTATCTTACTCCTTAGAGATAAATTATTCTTCCGTAAAAATTCCGTAAAAACACAATTAGCTTCCTCTGTGGATCAGTGGTAGGGTTTCAACCTCTGGATTGTGGATTCAAACCTGCCAGAAACAGCCGGATATTTTTAGGACGGTAGATGTCCGTTCATCAGTCTATGTTGTATAATGTCGGTATATAAAAGAACTTTGGAGAGACATTTTTGTGTTTGCCTGACAAAATTAATTAAAACAGCCATGCATCGCACCGCAAACATCCGTTTCTCCACCAGCTGGTAGAGAAAAACGGGACGTCAAAACTTTCATGCAGATGGCCTGCACGCAGTAGCTGAAGCATTATTATTATTATTACTATTATTATTATTATTTTTATTATTATTATTATTATTATTATTATTATTATTATTATTATTATTAATATTATTCACACACGCGCCGAGCAAGTGGCTGCGGCGTTTGAGTCACGTAGCTGTCAACTTGCATTCGTGAGGTAGTGGGCAAGGTGCGAAATCAGAAAGAAATGGTGGGGGGGAGAAGGAACATAGGCCTAAATACGGGTGTTTATTTCAGATAGTATCCGGCGGGGGAGGAGGTATAAAATTCCCCTGTAAATAAAATACCTCCTCCCTCAGAAAAATGTAAATTGTAGATCTTTTTGTTTGAATTTTGTTGTGATAACAAGAATGATAAACATTAGAAATTTACTCCAACCAGCTGAGAAGTTTATGATAGACTGTCCCTTTCTTATGAAAAGCCAGACGAGGCGCGATTTGTCCTGACTTATTGCTTTATTAGCGGAACCTTCGTCTACCAGGGCTGAGTGCTGAGGGAACACATTTGTTGGTTTGTACATACCTTAAGTGAATATTGTCCTATTGACTACCTATCGGAAACACGCCCTCTCCAAGAAGAACAGGAGTGGTGTAAGCTCGAGCTACTTACAGCAACGACAAGCGGGGAGAGCTTCATGTACGTAATCTACATTTTTGCCCCCATTTCAGATGGACTTGCCAAAATGCAACATAGAAAATAGCCTGCAGATGCAGATTGCCACTGTTGCGTTGTTTTCTTGCTCAGGGTCTGGCAGTCATTTGATTTATTGATGATGCTTCTACGAAAAAATGCACAGTAAAAATCATTAATTTCAGTAATAAACTGTACGTGTTTTACATTTTCTTCATTATGTTATAATGAAAGAATCCCCCCGGGCAATTTTAGTGGGGGGGGAAGCTTTGAGATAAAATCGTCGGTTGTGGGGAATCCCTCCTCCCCCCCCCCCCCCGCGATTTCGCACCCTGGTAGTGGGTTCAAACGCTACTGTCGGCAGCCCTGAAAATGATTTCTGTGGTTTCCCATTTTCACACCAGGCAACTGTTGGGGTTGCATCTAAATTAAGGACACGGTCGCATCCTTCGTACTCCTAGCCCTTTTCTATCCCATCGTCGCTATAAGACCTATCTGTGTCAGTGCGACGTTAAGTAAAGAGTAAAAAAAAAATCACGCACGGTTCAATATTGAAAGAATTTCTTAAGAAAATACAACTGAAGGGAATGAAATACATAGTACCGAACATAAGTGCGTACTACGAGAGCTCCGCTGCAGTAGAGGACCAGTGATTCGATACTAAATATTCAGTAAGTGGAATAAGTGGTCACCTCCATGTCCAGACTTCTTTATTCCCCACGGATTAAATTGGTACTAATCTCTCTTGTAGAATGGGTGAACTCCAGGATCATGAACAGTTCTACAGGTCTAATTTCCCAATTTCTCGACTTTCTGACAAGGAATCGAATTCACGTCCTTCTAACCTAACTACAACTACTTCCCCACGTCGGTTAGCCAGCCCTAGATGAAGCAGCAGTGAAGTAAAAGCTTTAGCCCCACAATTTTAAAACATTACTCAAATAGCTCAAGCCATTTGTTGCTGGAGCGCCTTACGCAAGGGCGCGCCTAATCAAGGATTTAATAAAGAAGCACAGCATGTGATTGAAAACTTTACGGGCTCGAATGAAATACATCAAATGCTTTTTTACTTGTTCATATACAGAGTTTGAGACATGATAGTTATCAGCCCCGTGCACTCATTGGATATGAAATCTGTGTAATAAACTGCACAGTTGTGGCGTAGGTGCGATGGAAGCAGTCACGGCAGTACTCCTTTGATTAATCAAGAAGCCATAGATAACTATTTCTAGAATGTCCAAGCATGGGCTATTAACTGTTCTTTTCAAAAGAGGCTAACTGCAGCCCTTTACCTTTAAGTTGTCTTAAATGTACGATAAAGTCGGTAATCGAACTTGGACAGCTAGGTGGGAAGCTACTTATCCTATGCCTCCACCACAATACGAGAAATACACTGTTGTCTTTCCAACTGCGTTAAAAACCTTCGCTAGTAAAATATGTCCGTAGAAAGGAATTTGAGATATCCGTGAGCAATTCATGACCACAGAATGTACATTTTCCATTAATCTCTTGTTAATTTTTCTATATTATATGTACGGGCAAAATAAGACTGCTCAGTATTACATAACCTTGATGAACTCGTCATCCAAGCTCACTTAGGAGTGGAATGTGATACATAACTCTACAAGGTTCCCTATCAGACGAAATGTGCGTGGTATTTATTAAAACCTGCCCTCTCTGTAGCACTTAACCCACAAAGCTGTTTTTGTTCAATTAATAAATTCCTTCCGCATGAGGGTCTGATGTATCTTCCCTCGCATAGCAGATGACGTCATCTCAGTTACCCTTCGCCTTCTTCAAGCCTCTCTGATGTCGGGAAAGAATTTAAGATCCCAAGAGAAGATCTGTTGGTCATGATATGGTAAGAATTCAATAACAATACAATAGCGCTTGTCGATACCGCATCCCTGTGTAACCAGTCTTAAAAGGACCTTCTGTTTGATCCCAGTATATGCCACCGTCTACGGTCGAAAATGGTATCCAACCGCGAACAGAACCAATATTCAGCGATACATCTACAAATAGAGTAGAATGGTCGCATCCCCTATTTTCGGATCGCCTGGAACTGAGGAGGGAGTAATCATTTATTGGAATTCAAATTAATTTTTGTACATGCATGCTTATCTAGTTACAATATTAATTTACCTACTACTACCTAAAAATTACAATTACACATAATCACTATATACACCCGATCTCTAAGTTGTAGTTTTAAAAATAATCTAGGACGTTTTTTTACAAGTTGTTTTACGTCGCACCGACACAGATAGGTCTTATGGCGACGATGGGATAGGAAAGGGCTAGGAGTGGGAAGGAAGCGGCCGTGGCCTTACTTAAGGTACATCCCCAGTATTTACCTGGCGTGAATATGGGAAACCACGGAAAACACTTTCAGAGCTACCGACAGTGTGGTTCGAACCCATTATCTCCAGAATACTGGATACTGGTCGCACTTAAGCAACTGCAGCTATCGAGCTCGGTACACTTCAGTGTGAATGAGCTGAATTTAAAACTCCCTCTCCCGGTCACGGATAACCACCAACTGGGGAAAGAGTCCTACTGGATGAAGATTGGGTAATGGATGAACCAATGAATGAATGAATGAATGAATGCCATCAGCCTGCATCTACTGAACTCCACCAGATAAGGTGTGATCATTCCAATGTACCAATGTAATGAAAAACCTTATTTTAAAATATAAACGGCAGGTAATGAAGTGCACTATGCGTAAGATTTATTTTGCTGTTATTGGTGGTTGTTCACTTGGGTGGCTCTTCAATCCTGTTCATTTTGTGAATATGAAAACTGTCTGCTAATCAGTGTTTATCGTGAGGCCTTTAAAGTGTGTGGCACTCATTATTTGGGCGTAGAGTGCTATGCAGCAGTCTAGCTCTAAATTATCAATATGCACTTCTTCGTGCCGCAAACACATACCTATACAGTAAAGTACATATTCATACAGAAAATTCTATAAATCTCAATTTTTAACCCTTTAGTTTTCAAGCTCTCAGCCTATGGATGTGTGAAAACTGTCAGCGATATTTACCCCAATATGCACACATTTCTTTTAAAAGGCACACAAATCAAGATATCAACATAAAAGTTTGTAAACTTATAGAGTATATAAGTCAGGTAAGTCATGTCCCTAACCAGAAGGATGCAGTTTGAAAAAATACATTCGGAAACAAAGTCACAAGTTTCAGATCTTGAAAGTTTCGGCGTAATTCTGAGAAATGGTGTTCAAAGCGCAAATTTGTGATTGATGTTAGTAGAAATGTCATATTACTGTTTACTAGCATGGTAAATATCAAGATTCTATGTGCATTAGATCCAAGGATAGATACAATTGTGTAAAGTGATGTATCACTGAATAAGTCGGCAATTTTGTATAAAATACACATTTCTTACTGAAGGTGCTGTATTGTTATCATCGTCATCTACACTTTTTGATTCAGACAAAGAAACATCATCACTTGAATAACTGTCAAGATATTGAGTGATATCGTCAGCTAAATGAACTCTCTTCGCCATGTCGCACGCGATAAATAACTAGGCCTAACCTAATCCGACTAGGCTATATCTAATACTTCGCTTACAATATGCACCTAATTACCAAAGAAAACTATTTAATAATGAACTAGCAAGTGAACTAAATATAATGCGTATGATACTAATTAATTTCACAATATAATCAGCATCATCAACAGAAAGAAAGAGAAATGCTCGCATGTTTGCCGCCAACCACGACATGAACAAGACACAGTGAGCAAAGGTATTCAGCTCTAAGAATACCGATAAATACGGATAGTCGGCAGTTCCCGCGAGTATAATGTGAGTTAAAACTGTGCTCATCTTATTCCGTGCAAACTGCTGCTATCTGGCATGTAAATAACGAAATAATAACAACAAAGGCCGGTAACGATGAATCGTTACCATGTCAGTTTTCGCAGGAACTGTGGGTACAGATAGATCGTTACAGTGAAAGCATAAGGGTTTTAATACATGGATTTGTATAAAATCAAGAACTAGTCAACGAAGCATAAAACAGAAATCTCACTAAAACGGAAATATTTCTTGTCCTAATCCAGTTTAGACAGGCTTAACTCGTATCCTGGGGTTCCGTATATGCACCTATCTCCGAAGACATAAGTGGTATGTCGATACCGATGCGCCCAATGGTGCTCCTCACTCGGTATTGTTCGGTGTATGTGTGTGTGCTTCAGTGCAAGGCTGTATAGCAGTTTAAATAGAATTATTTGTTTATATGCTGTAGTGTGTTTGTGGTAGTGTTTTCGGTCGGTGTATGTGTGTGTGCTTCAGTGTAAGACTGTATAGCAGTTTAAATAGAATTATTTGTTTATATGCTGTAGTGTGTTTGTGGTAGTGTTTTCGGTCGGTGTATGTGTGTGCTTCAGTGCAAGGCTGTATAGCAGTTTAAATAGAATTATTTGTTTATATGCTGTAGTGTGTTTGTGGTAGTGTTTTCGGTCGGTGTATGTGTGTGTGCTTCAGTGCAAGGCTGTATAGCAGTTTAAATAGAATTATTTGTTTATATGCTGTAGTGTGTTTGTGGTAGTGTTTTCGGTCGGTGTATGTGTGTGTGCTTCAGTGTAAGACTGTATAGCAGTTTAAATAGAATTATTTGTTTATATGCTGTAGTGTGTTTGTGGTAGTGTTTTCGGTCGGTGTATGTGTGTGTGCTTCAGTGCAAGGCTGTATAGCAGTTTAAATAGAATTATTTGTTTATATGCTGCAGTGTGTTTGTGGTAGTGTTTTCGGTCGGTGTATGTGTGTGTGCTTCAGTGCAAGGCTGTATAGCAGTTTAAATAGAATTATTTGTTTATATGCTGCAGTGTGTTTGTGGTAGTGTTTTCGGTCGGTGTATGTGTGTGTGCTTCAGTGCAAGGCTGTATAGCAGTTTAAATAGAATTATTTGTTTATATGCTGTAGTGTGTTTGTGGTAGTGTTTTCGGTCGGTGTATGTGTGTGTGCTTCAGTGCAAGGCTGTATAGCAGTTTAAATAGAATTATTTGTTTATATGCTGCAGTGTGTTTGTGGTAGTGTTTTCGGTCGGTGTATGTGTGTGTGCTTCAGTGCAAGGCTGTATAGCAGTTTAAATAGAATTATTTGTTTATATGCTGCAGTGTGTTTGTGGTAGTGTTTTCGGTCGGTGTATGTGTGTGTGCTTCAGTGCAAGACTGTATAGCAGTTTAAATAGAATTATTTGTTTATATGCTGCAGTGTGTTTGTGGTAGTGTTTTCGGTCGGTGTATGTGTGTGTGCTTCAGTGCAAGGCTGTATAGCAGTTTAAATAGAATTATTTGTTTATATGCTGTAGTGTGTTTGTGGTAGTGTTTTCGGTCGGTGTATGTGTGTGTGCTTCAGTGTAAGACTGTGTAGCAGTTTAAATAGAATTATTTGTTTATATGCTGTAGTGTGTTTGTGGTAGTGTTTTCGGTCGGTGTATGTGTGTGTGCTTCAGTGCAAGGCTGTATAGCAGTTTAAATAGAATTATTTGTTTATACGCTGTAGTGTGTTTGTGGTAGTGTTTTCGGTCGGTGTATGTGTGTGTGCTTCAGTGCAAGGCTGTATAGCAGTTTAAATAGAATTATTTGTTTATATGCTGCAGTGTGTTTGTGGTAGTGTTTTCGGTCGGTGTATGTGTGTGCTTCAGTGCAAGGCTGTATAGCAGTTTAAATAGAATTATTTGTTTATATGCTGTAGTGTGTTTGTGGTAGTGTTTTCGGTCGGTGTGTGTGTGTGTGCTTCAGTGCAAGGCTGTATAGCAGTTTAAATAGAATTATTTGTTTATATGCTGTAGTGTGTTTGTGGTAGTGTTTTCGGTCGGTGTATGTGTGTGTGCTTCAGTGCAAGGCTGTATAGCAGTTTAAATAGAATTATTTGTTTATATGCTGCAGTGTGTTTGTGGTAGTGTTTTCGGTCGGTGTATGTGTGTGTGCTTCAGTGCAAGGCTGTATAGCAGTTTAAATAGAATTATTTGTTTATATGCTGCAGTGTGTTTGTGGTAGTGTTTTCGGTCGGTGTATGTGTGTGTGCTTCAGTGCAAGGCTGTATAGCAGTTTAAATAGAATTATTTGTTTATATGCTGTAGTGTGTTTGTGGTAGTGTTTTCGGTCGGTGTATGTGTGTGTGCTTCAGTGTAAGACTGTGTAGCAGTTTAAATAGAATTATTTGTTTATATGCTGTAGTGTGTTTGTGGTAGTGTTTTCGGTCGGTGTATGTGTGTGTGCTTCAGTGCAAGGCTGTATAGCAGTTTAAATAGAATTATTTGTTTATACGCTGTAGTGTGTTTGTGGTAGTGTTTTCGGTCGGTGTATGTGTGTGTGCTTCAGTGCAAGGCTGTATAGCAGTTTAAATAGAATTATTTGTTTATATGCTGTAGTGTGTTTGTGGTAGTGTTTTCGGTCGGTGTATGTGTGTGCTTCAGTGCAAGGCTGTATAGCAGTTTAAATAGAATTATTTGTTTATATGCTGTAGTGTGTTTGTGGTAGTGTTTTCGGTCGGTGTATGTGTGTGTGCTTCAGTGCAAGGCTGTATAGCAGTTTAAATAGAATTATTTGTTTATATGCTGTAGTGTGTTTGTGGTAGTGTTTTCGGTCGGTGTATGTGTGTGTGCTTCAGTGCAAGGCTGTATAGCAGTTTAAATAGAATTATTTGTTTATATGCTGTAGTGTGTTTGTGGTAGTGTTTTCGGTCGGTGTATGTGTGTGTGCTTCAGTGCAAGGCTGTATAGCAGTTTAAATAGAATTATTTGTTTATATGCTGTAGTGTGTTTGTGGTAGTGTTTTCGGTCGGTGTATGTGTGTGTGCTTCAGTGCAAGGCTGTATAGCAGTTTAAATAGAATTATTTGTTTATATGCTGTAGTGTGTTTGTGGTAGTGTTTTCGGTCGGTGTATGTGTGTGTGCTTCAGTGCAAGGCTGTATAGCAGTTTAAATAGAATTATTTGTTTATATGCTGCAGTGTGTTTGTGGTAGTGTTTTCGGTCGGTGTATGTGTGTGCTTCAGTGCAAGGCTGTATAGCAGTTTAAATAGAATTATTTGTTTATATGCTGTAGTGTGTTTGTGGTAGTGTTTTCGGTCGGTGTATGTGTGTGTGCTTCAGTGCAAGGCTGTATAGCAGTTTAAATAGAATTATTTGTTTATATGCTGTAGTGTGTTTGTGGTAGTGTTTTCGGTCGGTGTATGTGTGTGTGCTTCAGTGCAAGGCTGTATAGCAGTTTAAATAGAATTATTTGTTTATATGCTGTAGTGTGTTTGTGGTAGTGTTTTCGGTCGGTGTATGTGTGTGTGCTTCAGTGCAAGGCTGTATAGCAGTTTAAATAGAATTATTTGTTTATATGCTGTAGTGTGTTTGTGGTAGTGTTTTCGGTCGGTGTATGTGTGTGTGCTTCAGTGCAAGGCTGTATGGCAGTTTAAATAAAATTATTTGTTTATATGCTGTAGTGTGTTTGTGGTAGTGTTTTCGGTCGGTGTATGTGTGTGTGCTTCAGTGCAAGGCTGTATAGCAGTTTAAATAGAATTATTTGTTTATATGCTGCAGTGTGTTTGTGGTAGTGTTTTCGGTCGGTGTATGTGTGTGTGCTTCAGTGCAAGGCTGTATAGCAGTTTAAATAGAATTATTTGTTTATATGCTGTAGTGTGTTTGTGGTAGTGTTTTCGGTCGGTGTATGTGTGTGTGCTTCAGTGTAAGACTGTGTAGCAGTTTAAATAGAATTATTTGTTTATATGCTGTAGTGTGTTTGTGGTAGTGTTTTCGGTCGGTGTATGTGTGTGTGCTTCAGTGCAAGGCTGTATAGCAGTTTAAATAGAATTATTTGTTTATACGCTGTAGTGTGTTTGTGGTAGTGTTTTCGGTCGGTGTATGTGTGTGTGCTTCAGTGCAAGGCTGTATAGCAGTTTAAATAGAATTATTTGTTTATATGCTGCAGTGTGTTTGTGGTAGTGTTTTCGGTCGGTGTATGTGTGTGCTTCAGTGCAAGGCTGTATAGCAGTTTAAATAGAATTATTTGTTTATATGCTGTAGTGTGTTTGTGGTAGTGTTTTCGGTCGGTGTATGTGTGTGTGCTTCAGTGCAAGGCTGTATAGCAGTTTAAATAGAATTATTTGTTTATATGCTGTAGTGTGTTTGTGGTAGTGTTTTCGGTCGGTGTATGTGTGTGTGCTTCAGTGCAAGGCTGTATAGCAGTTTAAATAGAATTATTTGTTTATATGCTGTAGTGTGTTTGTGGTAGTGTTTTCGGTCGGTGTATGTGTGTGTGCTTCAGTGCAAGGCTGTATAGCAGTTTAAATAGAATTATTTGTTTATATGCTGTAGTGTGTTTGTGGTAGTGTTTTCGGTCGGTGTATGTGTGTGTGCTTCAGTGCAAGGCTGTATAGCAGTTTAAATAGAATTATTTGTTTATATGCTGTAGTGTGTTTGTGGTAGTGTTTTCGGTCGGTGTATGTGTGTGTGCTTCAGTGCAAGGCTGTATAGCAGTTTAAATAGAATTATTTGTTTATATGCTGTAGTGTGTTTGTGGTAGTGTTTTCGGTCGGTGTATGTGTGTGTGCTTCAGTGCAAGGCTGTATAGCAGTTTAAATAGAATTATTTGTTTATATGCTGCAGTGTGTTTGTGGTAGTGTTTTCGGTCGGTGTGTGTGTGTGTGCTTCAGTGCAAGGCTGTATAGCAGTTTAAATAGAATTATTTGTTTATATGCTGTAGTGTGTTTATGGTAGTGTTTTCGGTCGGTGTATGTGTGTGTGCTTCAGTGCAAGGCTGTATAGCAGTTTAAATAGAATTATTTGTTTATATGCTGTAGTGTGTTTGTGGTAGTGTTTTCGGTCGGTGTATGTGTGTGTGCTTCAGTGCAAGGCTGTATAGCAGTTTAAATAGAATTATTTGTTTATATGCTGTAGTGTGTTTGTGGTAGTGTTTTCGGTCGGTGTATGTGTGTGTGCTTCAGTGCAAGGCTGTATAGCAGTTTAAATAGAATTATTTGTTTATATGCTGCAGTGTGTTTGTGGTAGTGTTTTCGGTCGGTGTATGTGTGTGATTCAGTGCAAGGCTGTATAGCAGTTTAAATAGAATTATTTGTTTATATGCTGTAGTGTGTTTGTGGTAGTGTTTTCGGTCGGTGTATGTGTGTGTGCTTCAGTGCAAGGCTGTATAGCAGTTTAAATAGAATTATTTGTTTATATGCTGTAGTGTGTTTGTGGTAGTGTTTTCGGTCGGTGTATGTGTGTGTGCTTCGGTGTATGTGTGTGTGCTTCAGTGCAAGGCTGTATAGCAGTTTAAATAGAATTATTTGTTTATATGCTGTAGTGTGTTTGTGGTAGTGTTTTCGGTCGGTGTATGTGTGTGTGCTTCAGTGCAAGGCTGTATAGCAGTTTAAATAGAATTATTTGTTTATATGCTGTAGTGTGTTTGTGGTAGTGTTTTCGGTCGGTGTATGTGTGTGTGCTTCAGTGCAAGGCTGTATAGCAGTTTAAATAGAATTATTTGTTTATATGCTGTAGTGTGTTTGTGGTAGTGTTTTCGGTCGGTGTATGTGTGTGTGCTTCAGTGCAAGGCTGTATAGCAGTTTAAATAGAATTATTTGTTTATATGCTGCAGTGTGTTTGTGGTAGTGTTTTCGGTCGGTGTATGTGTGTGCTTCAGTGCAAGGCTGTATAGCAGTTTAAATAGAATTATTTGTTTATATGCTGTAGTGTGTTTGTGGTAGTGTTTTCGGTCGGTGTATGTGTGTGTGCTTCAGTGCAAGGCTGTATAGCAGTTTAAATAGAATTATTTGTTTATATGCTGTAGTGTGTTTGTGGTAGTGTTTTCGGTCGGTGTATGTGTGTGTGCTTCAGTGCAAGGCTGTATAGCAGTTTAAATAGAATTATTTGTTTATATGCTGTAGTGTGTTTGTGGTAGTGTTTTCGGTCGGTGTATGTGTGTGTGCTTCAGTGCAAGGCTGTATAGCAGTTTAAATAGAATTATTTGTTTATATGCTGTAGTGTGTTTGTGGTAGTGTTTTCGGTCGGTGTATGTGTGTGTGCTTCAGTGCAAGGCTGTATGGCAGTTTAAATAAAATTATTTGTTTATATGCTGTAGTGTGTTTGTGGTAGTGTTTTCGGTCGGTGTATGTGTGTGTGCTTCAGTGCAAGGCTGTATAGCAGTTTAAATAGAATTATTTGTTTATATGCTGCAGTGTGTTTGTGGTAGTGTTTTCGGTCGGTGTATGTGTGTGTGCTTCAGTGCAAGGCTGTATAGCAGTTTAAATAGAATTATTTGTTTATATGCTGTAGTGTGTTTGTGGTAGTGTTTTCGGTCGGTGTATGTGTGTGTGCTTCAGTGTAAGACTGTGTAGCAGTTTAAATAGAATTATTTGTTTATATGCTGTAGTGTGTTTGTGGTAGTGTTTTCGGTCGGTGTATGTGTGTGTGCTTCAGTGCAAGGCTGTATAGCAGTTTAAATAGAATTATTTGTTTATACGCTGTAGTGTGTTTGTGGTAGTGTTTTCGGTCGGTGTATGTGTGTGTGCTTCAGTGCAAGGCTGTATAGCAGTTTAAATAGAATTATTTGTTTATATGCTGCAGTGTGTTTGTGGTAGTGTTTTCGGTCGGTGTATGTGTGTGCTTCAGTGCAAGGCTGTATAGCAGTTTAAATAGAATTATTTGTTTATATGCTGTAGTGTGTTTGTGGTAGTGTTTTCGGTCGGTGTATGTGTGTGTGCTTCAGTGCAAGGCTGTATAGCAGTTTAAATAGAATTATTTGTTTATATGCTGTAGTGTGTTTGTGGTAGTGTTTTCGGTCGGTGTATGTGTGTGTGCTTCAGTGCAAGGCTGTATAGCAGTTTAAATAGAATTATTTGTTTATATGCTGTAGTGTGTTTGTGGTAGTGTTTTCGGTCGGTGTATGTGTGTGTGCTTCAGTGCAAGGCTGTATAGCAGTTTAAATAGAATTATTTGTTTATATGCTGTAGTGTGTTTGTGGTAGTGTTTTCGGTCGGTGTATGTGTGTGTGCTTCAGTGCAAGGCTGTATAGCAGTTTAAATAGAATTATTTGTTTATATGCTGTAGTGTGTTTGTGGTAGTGTTTTCGGTCGGTGTATGTGTGTGTGCTTCAGTGCAAGGCTGTATAGCAGTTTAAATAGAATTATTTGTTTATATGCTGTAGTGTGTTTGTGGTAGTGTTTTCGGTCGGTGTATGTGTGTGTGCTTCAGTGCAAGGCTGTATAGCAGTTTAAATAGAATTATTTGTT
Source organism: Anabrus simplex (assembly GCF_040414725.1). Lineage (NCBI taxonomy): Eukaryota > Metazoa > Arthropoda > Insecta > Orthoptera > Tettigoniidae > Anabrus > Anabrus simplex. The sequence continues at coordinate 263,380,718 of NC_090266.1, read as the reverse complement.
TATATGCTGCAGTGTGTTTGTGGTAGTGTTTTCGGTCGGTGTGTGTGTGTGTGCTTCAGTGCAAGGCTGTATAGCAGTTTAAATAGAATTATTTGTTTATATGCTGTAGTGTGTTTATGGTAGTGTTTTCGGTCGGTGTATGTGTGTGTGCTTCAGTGCAAGGCTGTATAGCAGTTTAAATAGAATTATTTGTTTATATGCTGTAGTGTGTTTGTGGTAGTGTTTTCGGTCGGTGTATGTGTGTGTGCTTCAGTGCAAGGCTGTATAGCAGTTTAAATAGAATTATTTGTTTATATGCTGTAGTGTGTTTGTGGTAGTGTTTTCGGTCGGTGTATGTGTGTGTGCTTCAGTGCAAGGCTGTATAGCAGTTTAAATAGAATTATTTGTTTATATGCTGCAGTGTGTTTGTGGTAGTGTTTTCGGTCGGTGTATGTGTGTGATTCAGTGCAAGGCTGTATAGCAGTTTAAATAGAATTATTTGTTTATATGCTGTAGTGTGTTTGTGGTAGTGTTTTCGGTCGGTGTATGTGTGTGTGCTTCAGTGCAAGGCTGTATAGCAGTTTAAATAGAATTATTTGTTTATATGCTGTAGTGTGTTTGTGGTAGTGTTTTCGGTCGGTGTATGTGTGTGTGCTTCGGTGTATGTGTGTGTGCTTCAGTGCAAGGCTGTATAGCAGTTTAAATAGAATTATTTGTTTATATGCTGTAGTGTGTTTGTGGTAGTGTTTTCGGTCGGTGTATGTGTGTGTGCTTCAGTGCAAGGCTGTATAGCAGTTTAAATAGAATTATTTGTTTATATGCTATAGTGTGTTTGTGGTAGTGTTTTCGGTCGGTGTATGTGTGTGTGCTTCAGTGCAAGGCTGTATAGCAGTTTAAATAGAATTATTTGTTTATATGCTGTAGTGTGTTTGTGGTAGTGTTTTCGGTCGGTGTATGTGTGTGTGCTTCAGTGCAAGGCTGTATAGCAGTTTAAATAGAATTATTTGTTTATATGCTGTAGTGTGTTTGTGGTAGTGTTTTCGGTCTGTGTATGTGTGTGTGCTTCAGTGCAAGGCTGTATAGCAGTTTAAATAGAATTATTTGTTTATATGCTGTAGTGTGTTTGTGGTAGTGTTTTCGGTCGGTGTATGTGTGTGTGATTCAGTGCAAGGCTGTATAGCAGTTTAAATAGAATTATTTGTTTATATGCTGTAGTGTGTTTGTGGTAGTGTTTTCGGTCGGTGTATGTGTGTGTGCTTCAGTGCAAGGCTGTATAGCAGTTTAAATAGAATTATTTGTTTATATGCTGCAGTGTGTTTGTGGTAGTGTTTTCGGTCGGTGTATGTGTGTGTGCTTCAGTGTAAGACTGTATAGCAGTTTAAATAGAATTATTTGTTTATATGCTGTAGTGTGTTTGTGGTAGTGTTTTCGGTCGGTGTGTGTGTGTGTGCTTCAGTGTAAGACTGTGTAGCAGTTTAAATAGAATTATTTGTTTATATGCTGTAGTGTGTTTGTGGTAGTGTTTTCGGTCGGTGTATGTGTGTGTGCTTCAGTGCAAGGCTGTATAGCAGTTTAAATAGAATTATTTGTTTATATGCTGTAGTGTGTTTGTGGTAGTGTTTTCGGTCGGTGTATGTGTGTGTGCTTCAGTGCAAGGCTGTATAGCAGTTTAAATAGAATTATTTGTTTATATGCTGCAGTGTGTTTGTGGTAGTGTTTTCGGTCGGTGTATGTGTGTGTGCTTCAGTGTAAGACTGTGTAGCAGTTTAAATAGAATTATTTGTTTATATGCTGTAGTGTGTTTGTGTTAGTGTTTTCGGTATTGTGTGTGTTGCTGTTCTGTTTATGAAGAGGCTGACACAGTCATCTAGTGTTACAGTGTTCATCAGTGTTCGTCCCATCTAGTGACAGAGTACTCTCCCTCCATTTCATTCTGTCGTGGGCCAAGTCGGAGTGTGGTAGCTTGGGTCATCCTGCGAGTCTCTTTCAGTACACTTTCAGTGTGTAGCCCGTCTTTGCAATTGTATCTTTTTCTGCTCCCAACACACGTCCAAACCATCGTAGCCAAATGTCTCACATTTTTTCCTGGATTGATTCAACGTCAAACGGTATTCTTATGTCCATGTTGAAAACACGATCCAATTTTGTGACGCCGCTGACCATCTCAGTATCTTCGTTTCTACAGTATGACGCTTAGTCAATGTTCCCTCCCTATTTCGTAGTTGGAAAACACGTGATACCGTGGGGCGCAATAGAACGGACAAGGGTACGATAAATCTTCAAAATTAGGTGGTCTTTCATCTGGCGGTCACTGGAGACATCTACGTCGTATGCAATTTCACCCAGGCTCCATTAATCATCGTGTTCACTTGTTCAATAAGTTATCTATTGTCAGCAATCGTAGATTCAATATATTTGATATTATTTTCACTCGCAACATGTCCTCACCATCGTATTGATTTGTTCCATTTTCTTGTGGATCTAACGTCATATATTCGGTTTTCTTTTCGTTGCGTCCAGAGCCCATTTTGCTCCATTCTATTTGTCCACTCTTGGTATCTGCGCTGCAGATCAACTGTGAGTGTGAATTCCTTCCGACTGGCAGTCCAGTTCTACCGTTACCAGTTTTCCCTTGCATATACAGTATTTGTAATTAGACTAATGATTAGGGAGAATGTGAAGCGAATGCCACATGCTAAAGTTGACTCAGCTACTATCGGTTTTAAGAGAAGCTAGAATGCTGCAATTTAATCCTAGACAAGGAATTGTTTAAATGTGTTGGTAAATGTACTGATATGTATATCTCACATTTACGTATTCTTAAATTCCAACCACCAGAGCCAGGTTTCGAATCAGCAAACTTGAGTGAAGGAGGTGAGAGTATAACTACTGTATCTGCGCTACCCAGCCAGCCAAAGCAGGAAATAAAACGATATCCCGAATAGAGATATTATCATCTTAGCTTTTGCCTTAAATCGGAACAAGAAACAACAGGATGAAGGACGGCCGTTGGTGGGATAAGAACATAGTCATTTTCCGAGTCAGTAGAGTTACTACAACGGTGAAGAAGTCTAGAACGAAATTCTGGCACTCGGGCGTTTCATTCAATCTCTAACAACTTGAAGGGGCCTTAAGAACACATTAACTTAATTTTTATAGTTATTATGTTCTGAGATCATGAACTAGCTGATCCGAGGACATGAGCTAGAATTCGGACGCTGACTGGTCATTATGTGTGCGCTCTTCCGTCCACCAAAACATTCTGGAATGGTGCGTTGTATGAAGCTGTTTTCCCAATTCCAGCCCTACAAGCTATTCATTTCAACTGGACATCCCACATTTAGACAAAGACTCATCCGGGAATGCCAATGATAGCTTCAAGGCACTGATAGCTAACAGAATAGTGCCTACATTCAACTTAGCAGATCAACCATCTCCCTGGTCTAGTGGTTGAATAATTAGACTGCTGATCACGAGGCTTCCGGTTCGATATCCTATTCAGTCAATGTCTGATTCGAAGTTCCTCAGCCTCCTGAAGGCATTTGTTGTAACATAACACAAGATAGAGTTTTAAAATTAACATGTAAGCAATCAATTTTCATCCAAAATCCCTGATCGCAGAGCTGATGAGTAAACACGGCACAATTCTTTAGTCACTTTGTGTGAGTTTCGTGTGAGTCACTGTGCGTCTCGTGAAGATATTAAAATACAGCCTTGTATTTACTGCAGCTTCATTTTAAGTGCCATGGCCTGCCAAGCGACCGCTGCTCAGCCCGAAGGCCTGCAGATTATGAGGTGACGTGTGGTCAGCAGGACGAATCCTCTCGGCCGTTAGTTTTGGCTTTCTAAACAGAGGCCACCAACTCACCGTCACGTAGGCTGAGTGGACCTTGAACCAGCCCTCAGATCCAGGTAAAGAATCCTTGACCTGTCCGGGAATCGAACCCGGGGTCTCCGGGTAAGAGGCAGGCACGCTACCCCTACACCGCGGGCCGGCCCTTACATTAATACGTTGTAGGCAATTAGTCGTGTCTGTGGTGTCAATCTTAGGCCTATCATAGTGGGTATATTTCTAACTGATTCGGGTTTGAATTTAGAAGGAAGAGGCCGTGAAGTATATGTCATATCTTCTATAATGGTGCAAATTTCGGTTCGCCTCAAATTTCCTCTTACAATTAGTGTTCTTCGGGAGAGTGAATAATACGCGTTCTAACTCGCGCTAAGGCTGACGTCTGTCGTGACGAATACAGGAAGTTGCAGTGCTCAGATTGCACCATTGAAGGTGTATTAGGCTATTCGTCCTCTGACATTGTCCACATAAACTGTGTATACAGGGTGGTCGAGAACAACGTGAACGTTAGAGGCTTGGTCATTCAGATAAATATTTTGAGAGAAATAATTCTATGCCATGTTATCAGCTTCTCAAGTTAGCCAATCAGATCGCTTCGCGGATGACTTCAAATGGGCTTTGCGCGACACTGCTGCTAAATCTGCACGTGACATAAGAACGGCTTGAGAGCCAACACATCAGTGTCACCGCAGCGATCCTGTCTGCTAGGAGGTCTGAATTCAAACCCCTCCCCTGGCGAAGTTTTATTCTTCGACTGGTGCTCTCATGTCGGCCTTAAACCACGTGCTGATTTAACAACAACCCCACGCAAAGCCCATTTGAATTCGCCCGTGACGTGATCCGATTGGCTAAATTCAGCCGCTGATAAAATGACAAATGTACGAGATATCGAATAATTTTTTTTCAATTGATTTACCACTGCTGACATACCCAGTTCACGCTGTTTCCGACCACCCCGCATTTTTATTCATTGTGTAAAAATATACATTTATACTACATTATGCATTGATTTCAGGTGAAGTCAAAACTCGTGATGCTTGTTGTTTAACGGGGCATAACATCTAGGTCATCGGCAGGAAGTCAAAACTATTATATGTAATAAAAACATAAACATTTCTCTAACTCTCAAAATAATCTGAATGTAACAAAAATGTACACATGCACAATGCAAAATAATACAGTGTATATATATTAAGATTCAGGGTACCAAAATAGCATTATCATCTTCTTTGCATTTTCCCATTTATGTGCAATGTTTCCTCCACTTCAATCGATCCATAGCGTCCCGAGGCCTGAGTTTGGTGAGTCGCATGTCATCTCTCACCGTATCCAGCCAGCGTGTTTGAGGTCGGCGATCCTCCACGTTCAGTTGAAGGGCAGTCTTCGTAACTGAGGTTGCACTGCTACGGAGTATATGCCCATACCATCGCAGACGTGATTCACGCATTTTCTCTGTGATTGGGGCAAACTTGAATTTCTTCCGCACAGCAACGTTTCTGATATGGTCCAGTCGATTCAAGCCATTGGACCACCGCAGCATCTTCGTGTAATTCATTAAATATAAATTACAAGGTGAATCTAAAAACTGTAATATGTCCTAAACATCTTAGTCCTATTTCTAATTTTCACGATGAATTTCGTTATCCTACCCGCGAGTACGTGCAACTAGTGATTTGATACGACATTGTAGTACCGTAAGAGTACAAGGTTCAAGGCAAATGGTTCGGGCCGTTCCTGCTAATTCCCCATAATCGGACCTAATGGCTGTAACATTTCAGTTATGGTTATGTGGAATAAAGCGGTAGTTCCAAATGCCGCTAGTGAAGTGAAGGAGACGGGAGTCTAATTATTTCACACTTTCTGACACGAGCTGCGATAATAAATCAGTGGAAAGGATCATACTTTTCATTTCGACATACTATTACTGTTACATTCTCCGAAATACTAAACACCCGTATTAAACGAACCAAGGCAAAACAAAAATACAGTGTTTATCTTGTTTAATTACATTAATAATAGTAATGTTATTAGTTTTACGTTCCACTAATTAATTTTGTGAATTTCTGGAACGCCGAGATGCCGAAATGTTGTCCCTCAAGGGTTAATTTACGTGCCAGTAAATCTACCGACACGAGGCTGACGTACCTGAACCCCTTCAAATACCACCGAATTGAGCCAGGATCGAACCTGCCAACTGGGGCTCACGGAGCCGGCGCCTTAACCATCTGAGCCAATCAGCCCGGCTTTCTTCATACGAAAAAGTAATGGAACATAAGTATTAACATGCCAATATGTAAGCCTACCCAAATTGACAGATATCTGCAGGAAGATCACATTAGAGACAATAAAGGGGAAACAATTTTACCACGTCTCCCGTATTTCGCCTTTATGTTCCTGAGCCTCCCGGCTCAGATATTGTATTTAAGAATATGTCTCTGGTATTTTAGTTTCCATTGTCTTTGAATAGAAATATCTTCGAGAGATCGACGTGCAGGTTTCTTTTTCAAAAGTTGTCAGTGTGTACTGGAGATCACGAATTCGGATATGATTAATCTATTCGCTGTTTTTATTGCTATTTGTCTTACGTCTCATCGCAAGCGATAGGTCTTGTGGCAACGATGGGATAGGAAAGGGCTAGTACTGAGTAGGAAACGACCGGGGCCTTAATTAAGGTACAGCTCCAGCATTTAAAAACCAAACCAAAACCAAACCCTATGGCACTACAGCCCTTGAAGGGCCTTGGCCTACGAAGCGACCGCTGCTTAGCCCGAAGGCCTGCAGATTACGAGTTGTCGTGTGGTCAGCATGTCGGATCCTCTCGGCCGTTATTCTTGGCTTTCTAGATCGGGGCCGCCATCTCACCGTCAGATAGCTCCTCAATTCTAATAACGTAGGCTGAGTGGACCTCGAACCAGCCCTAGGTTCAGGTAAAAATCCCTGACCTGACCGGGAATCGAACCCGGGGCCTCCGGGTAAGAGGCAGGCAGGCTACCTCTACACCACGGGGCCGGCACAGCTCCAGCATTTGGCTTGTGTAAATATAGGAAATCACGGAAAGCCATCTTCAGGCCTGCCTGGGGTTCGAACCCACTGTCTCCGGAATGCAAGTTGACGGCAACGTGACCCTAAGCACGCAGCTACTTGCTCGGTCTCTTCACTCTTCGCACCTTCCGTTTGCTTCTTTTCGCTTTTTTTTAACTTTTGAGCATCCTCAAGTGTGGTCATGTATTTGAAACACTCAAGCATTTTCTTATTTTGTGAATGTCAATGAAATTGCTTGTTTCTTCTTCTTGATCTTTTTAGAATTTCTGGAGGACATTAGAGACAATAAAGGGAAAACAAGTTTACCACCCCTGCCGTTTTTCACCTCCCGGCTCACATACTGTATTTGAGAATATTTCTCTGGTATTTTAGTTTTCGGTCTCTTTGCTGTTAGTTTTCATTGTCTTTTATGAATAGAAATATTATAGCATAAATTATATAAAGGGTATCGAAAGATTCCATCTTTCAACTTTCTTGACTAATAATTCTAAATCCTGGTAGAATTAAAATATAAATTTCTGGTTGCCCAAATTATCAGAAGACGTGTTGATAGAGGATTGGATATCCACCTCCAGCGGGGATCGAAAAATGAAGTGTTTAAGTTTCGGTAGTGAGCAATATAGTCATAGCTCCGACAAGGACAGGAAGGTAAAGAAGAAGCAGTAAGGTTGTAATAACCACCGCCCATACAAACAGAGGGGTTTGATCTAGAGATATTCCTGGAGCACGAACAGTATATGGATAGTTGTAGTAATAAAGTTAACTGCTCCTAGACCAGAGGAAACCCCTGCTCGTTTTACCGCCAGGTGACATTCCTGCCGCCAAACTTATATGGAAGATTGTATTCATTGTTGCGTATTTCTGTGGTAGTTCGTAGTACGGTACATCGTATGTGAATGAAGATACGAACAAAAATGCCCAGTCTCCGAGCAAGAGGAATTAACCAGACGTGGCTAAAATACCCTACCTAGCTGGGAATCGAACCCAAAGCCCTTCAAACCATAGGCTATGATGCTGACAATTCAGCCAAGAAGGCGTGTTATTGCATCACGGATGTAGAAAATGACGATGAACAACGGAACCAGCCACCGCCAAAGAAAGAGACGAGCAATAAGTGGACTAACATAAGAAACAAAAGTACTACTGAAATGATTAAGGCTGGAATGCAAATTGAAACAAATTTAAATATGACTTGTAAGGACTTCATCAAATTTTAATCTACTGATGTGAAGATTCTGAATGAGGGGTTACCAAATTTTAATATACACAATTGTTTGAATGTAGCTCTGACGGACTGAGTGGCTCAGACGGTTGAGGCGCTGGTCTTCTGACCCACACTCAACAGGTTCGATTCTGGCTCAGTCCGGTAGTATTTGAAGGTGCTCAAATACATCAGCCTCGTGTCGGTAGTTTTATTGGCACGTAAAAGAACTCTTGCGGAACAAAATTCTGGTACCTCGGCGTCTAAGCAGACCGTCAAATTATAGTTAATGTGACGTAAAAATAACAACATTATTATATGAATATTGTTCTAAATAAATAGTTAAATTAGCAGTATGTTTATAAGAACAGGAGACATCTAGAATACTAGAACATGCCGTTAATGTTCGGTTGATGTGGTTTTGCAAAATATATCTTATTTTCAATTTCAAATCCTGGTACCCCTAGAAATATGGGTTTCGCAGGACAGACGGGAATGCACATCACAAGAAATGAAAGATATCATCTGATATGATCTGAATCTGAATGATTTTATTGCGACGAAGAATACCCAGATCTCGCAGATAATTAACCACCTCTAGTTACATTTACTAGATGTTATAACTTTAAACGTAAAATGACTTGCGAATACTGGTCTAGAATGTTTTTATTCAAAGATATATTAATTACATCCTTTTCCAGTGTATTCTACATGAAAAGTTCCGTAAATATTTCTCGATATCAGTGCGCGTACGTTCGCGTTCAGTATATGATCATACGCAGTAAGTTAGTCTCCAAAAGAAATTCCCAGCAGTAGATTTCCAACCTCTTAACCCTCCAGTACATGCTTGTCTAATCATAGGCCTAATGCAAGTATACATACGACATTATGTAAAATAATGTATTCCATCATTTCTTGGTTTAAATGAAACACATTAACTTATCTCAGAATATGTACTAAGTTACATATAAAAATAACGAGAGTACTACAGGGAATGCATCTTCATCTTTGGAATCAAGCATTTCCCCATCATTTCTTTACAAAGGTTCATTTCGCCATCTCACAATCTCCGAATTACTTTCCATAGTCCCTTTCTTTCACTGCATCTACTCCACACATCACACAGTAACTGGTTTATAGCGAAAACGCTGATTAGTATGGTTCGACAATAGACGTTAATGCGCGCGCGGAGCATAATACACTTTCCGGAGTGTTTTGCAAAGCACATTGTTACGAATCAAAGCGTGAGACTGACTGAAGAAGTGCGGGGAAATATGACAGGAAGGTACACAGAACATAAAGGTTACCGGTGATTTTTTTACCGTACAATCTGCTTTACACCACACCGACGCAGATAGGTCTTAGGGCGACGATGGGAGAGGATAGACCTAGGAGTGGGAAAGAAGCGGCCGTGGCCTTAATTAAGGTACAGCCCCATCATTTGCCTGGTGTGAAAATGGGAAAACTCGGAAAACCATCTTCAGGGCCGCCGACAGTGGGTTTCGAACACATTATCTCCCGGATGCAAACCAGTGATGTTAGCTCTAAACAACACACTACTGCTATTATTACTACTACTAATAATAATAATATTAATAATACGAATTTCGTGTGTCAATGCCCTTGCAGAGCAAACACTACAACAAGCGTGGACGGTGTATGCCGTAAATGGGAAAGAGCGTGTTATTGGGTGGTGGATAGCGTTGTGTGGTGGTGTATGAGACGCAGGATTGTTGGGGAAAGTGCCCGAGCCAGGGAATTAACCACTAAAGATTAAAACACCCGCCCCGGCCGGATATCGAACCCAGTGCCCACTGAACCGAAGGCCACCGCGCAGACCATTCAGCCAAGGAGCCGGCGAACACACACACTACATGCAGTAGATTACTATGTTGCTCCGTGCGTGTACTGGGCATTTAAATCCATTTAATCATTCGAAAGTACTTTCACAAAGATTTTGCATGGTTACGATTGAGTGACGCTCTGAGCATGAAGTTCTATTATTACCCCATGAATGTATTTAATTGCTCAGTGTTTTTCATAAGTAACTTACCAACAGCATACCGTGGGAATAATTCAGGTTAAATTAACAAAATAATATTGTCTTTCCTACAACTTACGAAAGGAAAAGGATCAAGTCAGTTTTGTGTGGCATTTTTACATACTTACCCGGATGCTCAAACGATGACTGAGTGAAATTTCACTTCCACACATTGGAATTCAGCAGACTCCAAATGTCAAGTAAACGCTATATAAAGGTACTACGTGATAAAGCACGATCACACCGATCTACAACGAATAATGAAAACAATATTACAGCACTTATCGAGTTGCTGTGCTTATCTGATTACCAATTGCTGGCAAAACATTAAGAATAACTGCAAATAGGAGATTTCTATATTTAGCGAAGAACATGAAAAGTGACTGGGATTTGTAAAACTTAATTGACCCTAGCAAATGCTTCAAAAGATTCTAAAGAACGAAATTACTTCAACACATCCCTTATTCATCTGAAACCAAAAAACCGCATGGATAGATCCATTACTTTTTTCGCACTAATAATAAACGCGACAAAAAATAATTTGAAGTAATTCTGGATATCTTAACGAAGCATATGATTCTGGTTTAAAAAATATGATTTCGTATTTTGCGAATTACGGCGAATAAAGTGGTAAGGCCAGTTTGAAGCGAAATTTACTTATTTTGCGATAAGTACAAAATTACAGCGAAATTCATGCAAAATAACGAGCTTGAAAGCGAATTCCAATATTACCTGTGTGAAGAGAAATGGAAGACAGAATAAGGATTTCCCAATCGACGGAAGTACCTGTTCGTTTTAATATTCTTGGAAATTCCTAAATGGTATGGCCATATTGGGTGACAGCTACGTCCAAATAGCGTGAAAGGAATAACGAATGATTATCAATATTGTTCACAAATATTTCATAAATCGCATAAACGAGACTTTTTATGAACAATTTTAGAAAATAACTGCAGCAAAATTCAGGTGATGGGTCAAGTCCTATTTGGCGAAATAACGCGAAACTTGCTTCCTCTTCGCAAATGGAACATAAATTAATGCAAAAAATCATGCCTCTACCCATGGCGCAACAGCCCCGAAGGGCCATGGCCTACCAAATGACCGCTGCTCAGCCGGAAGGCCTGCACGTTACGAGGTATCATGCGGTCGGAACGACGAATCCTCTAGGCCATTATTCTTGGCTTTCTAGACCGGGGCCACTATCTCACCGTCAGATGGTTCCTCAACTGTGATCACGTAGGCTCAGTGGACCTCCAACCAGCCCTCAGATCCAGGTAAAAAACCGACCTGGCCGGGAATCGAATCCGGAGCCTCTGTGTAAGAGGCAAGCACGCTACCTGTACACCGTTGGGCCGGAATTCATTTGAAACGCACGATTCTAAAGGGTACAATTTATTGTATGTGATACAATGAATTATGATACTACAGTATATTATTTTGTTATTTACATATAACGTTAAGCCTATGTGTTAACGTTTTACTTAGCCAGCACATTTATTACAATTTTAAACTACCCGTCCAAGACAATTGGACACTGTAATTCACGAGCTGGCAAACTGAAATTTTCATTTTAGAATTCTACCTAAGCGATGTTGGAAACTATATTATTGCATAAATTGCTGAATGGTCAGCATACTAGCCTTCGGTTCATAGAGTCCCAGTTTCAATTCCCGGCCGAGGGGAGGATTTCACAGCGCATAATTAATTCCTCTGGTTCGGGGACTCGATTTCTGTAATCGTCATAATACATATCTTCATGTTTAGTCGCTCAAAAAAAGGAATGAAACCGGGCGAGTTGGCCGTGCGCGTAGAGGCGCGCGGCTGTGAGCTTGCATCCGGGAGATAGTAGGTTCGAATCCCACTATCGGCAGCCCTGAAAATGGTTTTCCGTGGTTTCCCATTTTCACACCAGGCAAATGCTGGGGCTGTACCTTAATTAAGGCCACGGCCGCTTCCTTCCAACTCCTAAACCTTTCCTGTCCCATCGTCGCCATAAGACCTATCTGTGTCGGTGCGACGTAAAGCCCCTAGCAAAAAAAAAAAAAAGGGAATGAAATCATGCTATCGCACGTTGCACGCATTTAATACTCTATCAGACTTAATTTTAATTCTAATCAAAATATAATTCACTTCTCATGTAGATACAAATCCTTTAGATACACACAACAAATATTATATAAATATTTTAAAAAATGTTGAATTTGCTTTACGTCGCACGGACACAGATAGGTTTATGGCGACGATGGGATAGAAAAGGGCTGGGACTAAGAAGGAAGCGACCGTGGCCTTAATTAAGGAACTGTCCTAGCATTTGCCAGATGTGAAAATGGGAAACCACGGGAAACCATCTTCAGGGCTACCGACAGCGGACTCGAATCCACTGACTCCCGAATGAAAGCTCACAGCTACGTGACCCAAACCGCACAACCACTTGCTCGATGGTTCAATTGTTCCTGAGAAAAGTGTAACTGCAAGGAGCTTTACAATACCAAGGCTCTTCTTTTTTTTTTTTTTTTGAGCGACTGTACATACAACACATCGCACTTCCAACCACCACTGGAACACGTAACAGTGAATACAACCCTCCACACTGCGATGACGTCAAGATATGCATCCGGCCGTATAACTGTGCTTAATATACATTAAAGCATTTACCGGCTGATTGGGAAAAGGCCAGGAAATAAGAAGTTGTACTTTTGTTCCCAAAATAGCGGGTTTGATTGTGGCTGAGGTCAATGGCATCGAGGGTGTTCTAATTCGATTACACTGTGTCGTTGGCTTCCGATTTGTTAAAGAAATCCTGCGGAAGAAACTTCCGACACCGGGTGAGTTGGCCGTGCGGTTAGGGCGCGCGGCTGTGAACTTGCATCCGGGAGATAGTGGGTTCGAATCCCACTGGTGGCAGCCCTGAAGATGGTTTTCCGTGGTTTCCCATTTTCACACCAGGCAAATGCTGGGGCTGTACCTTAATTAAGGCCACGGCCGCTTCCTTCCAACTCCTAGGTCTTCCCTATCCCATCGCCGCCATAAGATCTATCTGTGTCGGTGCGACGTAAAGCCACTAACAAAAAAAATCCGACATCAAGAAATCTCTTAACATCTACGGAAGGGACGTAAACCAAATTATCATCATCATCATTATTATTATGATTATTATTACCGAGCGAGTTGACCGTATGGTTAGGGCCACGCAGCTGTGAGCTTGCATTCGGGAGACAGTGGGTTCGAAGCCCACCATCACGCCGGCAACCCTGAAAATGGTTTTTCATTTTCACACCTTAATTTTCACACCTGTACCATAATTAAGGTCACATCCACTACTTTCCCACACCCAGCTCTTTTCCATCCTTCCGTCACCGAAAACCTTCGATGTGTTAGTGTGACGTTAAACAAGTATCAAACACAGAAACGTATTATTGTTATTATTATGATTATTATCTGGTTCCTTATCAGAATAGTAAGCAGCGTGGCTGCCGATTAAGAGTGTCTTAGGTACGACTCTCGGTTTGGTCAGAGATTATAGTCGCGTTTGTTTATCTCTGGTTCGGAGACTGGGTGTTATTGTTCATCTGAAAACACAGCTATGCATGTGCACAAACACATCACACTATCAAGCACCACAGAAATACATAATAGTTAATGAATACCTTCATATAGGTTTGGCGCCATGTGGCAAATCCGGCCTTAAATATAACTCAAGTCCACATGTGTGACACAGTTCGTACTTACAACCCTACCACGGTGAGGAGAAGGTGATTGTTATTTTTTTCTTTTTTAACCCGTTTACCCTCCAGGGTAAGATTTTTCCTCGGACTCAGCGAGGGATCTCATCTCTACCGCCTCAAGGGCAGTGTCCTGGAACGTAAAACTTTGGGTCGGGTATACAACTGGGGAAGTGGACCAATACCTCGCCCAGGCGGCCTCACCTGCTATACTGAACAGGGGCCTTGTGGCGGGATGGGAAAATTGGAAGGGACAGAGAAGGAAGAGGGAAGGAGGCGGCCGTGGACTTAAATTAGGTACCATCCTGGCATTTGCCTGGAGGAGAAGTGGAAAACCACGGAAAATCACTTTGAGGATGGCTGAGGTGGGAATCGAACACCCCTCTACTCAGCTGACCTCCCGAGGCTAAGTGGACCCCGTTCCAGCCCTCGTACCACTTACCAAATTTCGTGGCAGAGTTGCGAATCGAACCCGGGCCTCCGGGGGTAGCAGCTAATCACATTAACCACTACACCACAGAGGCGGACTATTATTATATCATTATTAGTTTTGGTGGCTATCTTATTCGTATTGCGTGGATTGCTTGGATTTCTTGACCGAATCGATTTTCTTACATCGGACGACTCCACAGTAGATATCACGAGGCTGAGTGAACTTTGAATCAAAATCCTTGGACGAACAGGTAATGGAACTGGGGTCTCACAACACGCTACCGTCACACCAAGACATTGGGCGGAAATGATTTGAAACTATTGTCATCTTTTCTTTTCAAAAGCAGAGTACAGTAAAACGTGAAACGGGAAGAAATATAATATGATGTTTTTCGAGGGGTAGTCTGTTTATTCCCTGCACACATACCCATGACACATACATGGCCATACGTGAAAAGTCGAACTTTCTCAGGGTGAGATAGTCACGTTATCTGTTATCGGAGGAAAGAGTCGTGGGAACTTCATCCAAGTTCCCCAAATATGGCAGGCGTGTCCTGTAACATAGCTTCTGTTAGTCACGGTCTGGTTCCAAGGCCCCACCTAGGGCTGGAAACTTTACATTAGAGCTATTAAATTTGGACATCACCATTAGCGTCCATTAGTCCTTTACTGTCGGCCGGCTACCTGTTGGGTCAGGGGGTTCATCTGCCACTATGCCACACACTTCGTCAGTACGCGCCGCCCATATGCCGAAGTGTTCAACCTGATACTGTGCATCTTACAGACCACATGTCTGCATTTAGACATAACTGTAATTATCACTTCCAGCCGTCATGCAACTTGTAGAATATGTACGCATTTTCCGTTCATTATTGAGTGGTGCCGGCCTGAAGAAGTGCAAGATATAATAATAATAATAATAATAATAATAATAATAATAATAATAATAATAATAATAATAATAATAATAATAATAATCTACTGCTTTTCCCACATCTCTAGGGTAGCAGGTGCGAAATCTGTAGCACATGTGGATTTGCCCTGTTTTACGGCCGGGTGCTCTTCCTGATGCCAACCCTGTATGGAGGGATGTAATCACTATTGCGTGTTTCTGTGGAGGTTGGTAGCATACTGTATTGTCTGAATATGAAGAGGAAAGTGTTGGGACAAACACAAACACCCAGTCCCCGAGCCAGAAGAATTAATTAGGCGCGATTAAAATCGCCGACCCGGCCGGGAATCGAACCCGGGACCCTTTGAATCGAAGGCCTCAACGCTGACCATTCAGCCAAGGAGTCGGATAATAATAATAATAATAATAATAATAATAATAATAATAATAATAATAATAATAATAATAATAATAATTTCGTGGTGCTAATTCTAGCCTAGTATGACCCTTGAAAGGCAGACTGTTTGACGAGGGTGGTCGGCATCTGCCGTGTATAGGAAACTAGAATCTCCGTGTTAGTGTAATGCACGATAGTGTTGTGCGTGCTATATGAGTTACAGGTATGTTGGGACAGTACAAACACCCAGTCCCCGAGCCAAGGGAATTAACCATTTTAAATTCCCCGATGCAGCCAGGAATCGAACCCAGGACACTCTGAATCGATGACCATTATGCTGATCATTCAGCCAAGGATCCGAAAATAATAATAATAAGAAGAAGAAGAAGAAAAAGAAGAAGAATATAAGAAGGAAAAGAAGATGTTAGAAGTAACAAACCTGAATGTAGCGAGAATGATCGCTGGTGCAAGCAGATGTGAACAATGGTAGGGGGTAATCGGAATGAGGATATAAAATGCTAAGTTAGCAATGAAGTCGATGGATGAAGTGGCAGGCCTACGCATAAACCGACTTCGGTGGTGGGTTCATATGAAGCGAATGGAGAAGAATGGACTCACTCATGGAGGGTAAGAGATGTGGTGGAAAGCATGACGGCGATGGTTAGACCCAGTTTCTAGTTACTTAAATATAAAAGATTTGGAACTAAACATGGCCACAGAGCTAATTACACACAGAGGATTGTGGAGGCGTTTAGTAATTTCATAGAGACTTGCAGACTGAACGCTGGAAGGCATAACAGTCTATAACGAATACGAATATAATTATAATAACGCCCTAACAAATACAGTATATATATTTATCGATATCGAATCAGACGTCAGAGTGCCATCGTTTGCTCTGAAGGGGGATTTTTACGTGCTAGTCAACAAGATAACAGCGGTCTATGTAGCTAAGACGGTAGAGCTCACGTTGGTGGGTTCGATCGTGTCTCAGCCCGAACGTGTTTATAAACGCCTGCCTCGAGTAGGTAGATTTATCAGCACGTAAAAGAAGTCCTATGAAACAAAATGCTGGCACCTTGGTGTCACCGAAAAGCGTAAAAGTATAACTACGTAAAATCATTATTATTATTATTATTATTATTATTATTATTATTATTATTATTATTATTATTATTATTATTAAAACAATCAATTTCTCTCACATTCAGACACACTTAAATGGTATCGGACAGCGTTGGGACCGAGCGAGTTGACTTCGTGGTTTGCGTCACGTAGCTGACAGCTTGCATTGGAAAATGGTGGATTCGAACTGTCGGTAGCCCTGAAGATGGTTTCCCGTGGTTTCCCATTTTCACACCAGGCAAATGCTAGGACAGTTCCTTAATTAAAGCCACGGTCGCTTCCTTCTTAGTCCCAGCCCTTTTCTATCCCATCGTCGCCATAAACCTATCTGTGTCGGTGCGACGTAAAGCAAATTCAACATTTAAAAAAATATTTATATAATATTTGTTGTGTGTATCTAAAGGGTTTGTATCTACATGGGAACGATCACGTTGGCTGCCTTTCACAGCAGCCAGAACCTTATTCATACTCAGGGGGCAAATAGAATCATGTTCAAACTGTCAAACTAGGAATCATTCCGGAAACCCCTCGGTTAAAGGCAGAGATACTGCCCTTATATCACTTCCATAATTCCAACATCCCTTCAAGATACAGAGGACTCAAGATGAGACAAGGTTCACACACCATTGCATACAACGTCCCTAGCCTCACTCCAGCTGACCTGTCCCGTTAATTCTTCCTTAGGGTGAGACAGGAATACATCTTACGATGCTTTCACGATTCCTTAACCAGAGATCGGATCTCTTTTATCGAATGTCATGTCTCAAGCTGCTATGGTTCATTTGCTTCATGGTTTCCTTGAAGACTAAACAAGCCTTGGTGGTGCCTTTGATGGAGCCCCCAAGTCGTAGTCTAGCTTTGTTTATGGAGGTTCTACTTCACGGAACATACCTCTGATCGCAATAGTCACCACAACCCACAACAAAGAAAGGAAATATTTGGCCAGCCAAAAGGCCTGTCGACAAGTTCGCAATGCGATTACACGCACAATGGGAGTGTCCACAAGAATTTGTAAAGACCGTCTCCCCTGTTTAGTTTTACGACCAAAGTAATAAAACGAAATTGTAAATGCCCTAAAACATAAAATGTGACGCCATATCTCAGAGTGACGTCATTTCTCCACCACAAACAATCGCACCTTATTCTGTTCGCTCCTCCCCGGGGACCACTGATGTCTACAAATAAGGAACAGGAATGATTCTCCACGTTCGTAGGCTTGAGTGACCGGTGTCAAATATTATTTAATTCTTCTTCAGACACGGATCACATGAACATGTTAACAGCATTAGCAGTGACAAACGTTTCATCCATACTCTACTTGTATTTATACTGATAGTAAGGGATCATATGGGAAGAAGTACTACGTAAGTTAAGTATGATCCTAGTTAGCCTGGCTGAGTAAACAGTATATATATTTGCTATTTGTTTTACGTCGCACCGACACAGATAGGGATAGGGGAGGCCTAGGAATGGGAAGGAAGCGGCCGTGGCCTTAATTAATGTACAGTCCCAGCATTTTCCTGGTGTGAAATGGGAAACCACGGAAAACCATCTTCAGGGCTGCCGACAGTGGGATTCGAAACCACTGTCTCCCGGATGCAAGCTCACAGCTGTGCGCTCCTCAACACACGGCCAACTCGCCCAGTGAATATAAAATTACCGAAATGAAATAAAGTATACTCGGGTCCTCATCCCGAGGTGAAGTAGCTCTTTTCGGGCACACCCCAAATTGAAGTGAGCTTCATGTGCCACGTTAACCACATACTAGCCCTCCTGGCATTCATAAATCTCTGGCAGTATCGGGAATCGAACCCGGATCTCCGAGGGGCAGTGAATAGTGCCAATCGTTACGCTACGGAGACGGACACTGCAATGCAATAAATCCTGTTAACTTAAGTTTCTTCTTTCAGAAAAAGGTACCAAACCGCCTCTGTGGTGTAGTGATTAGTTAATGTTAGAGTCAAAGAAGGAATCATGACTTCAAGCACTACCTGTAAAGTTTCAACTCAGCAGGTACAAACTTAAAGTAATAGAAAAACCCACGGATCGACCCGGAAATTCTTAAAAAAACTCCGACACTTTCTTCGCGAATATCCGTAACGATTCTCCTTCCAGTTGGCTAGAACTCAAAACCGCACTCTTTAAAGCTTCTCAAAACATCAATGTCTCTCCCAGGAAACGAAGTCATAGATGGTGGAATGACACCTGTGACAAGGCAACAAAACTTAGAGTCAGGGCCTGAAAAAACTTAAATCCCCATCAAACTGATCAAAATCGGCATGAATTCATTAAAATCCAGAAACAAACCTCAAACCATGATATCCGGAAAACAATATGATCAAAACAGACAAGCAGAATTCCAACAAGATTTTAAGAAAAACAACAAACGGAACTTCTACAGAACCATTTAGGGAAGAAACATAAATTTTTTACAGATAGATATTATGTCGACGAATCATCAAATTACCAGGCACCTGGTCTCTGCTTCTAACGCCTGGATGGGACTCTGGAAACAAACAGTAAAGACAATTGTTAACTCCTAACAAAATATAGCAAGGACATTTTAAACTGTGTATGCTTGTAAGAAGAACTAACCTCTGAAAAGTACGCACCAAATCCAGACTCAGAACCCCCCATATTAGAAGAAGTCAAATAATCAGACAACTAAAAGACAACAAAGCACCAGGAGAAGACGGAATAATTGCCGAAATATTGAAAAGAGATGGTGGTAAACTGGTCCAAAATATTAAAATAAATCTTACATGGCATGTGGCATACTGAGGAAAGTCCCGAGGAATGGAAACTTGTATTACTTAGCCCACTTCGCAAGGAAGGGGACAAATCGGATATTTAAAAAAACATTGGAATTTGTTTCCTCTCATTCATCTGTAAAATCTTCTCTAAATCACTACTTAATAGATTAGAAAAACAAACGAATCACCTTGTTCGAGATTATCAGGCAGGATACGAACAGAAGAAATCCTAAACCTGGAAACCATCCTTCAAATTTGCAAAGTCAAACAAATAGTAATCACCTCAGGCGTAAATCCGTAGAGATACAGACACTGTTCAACAGACTAGAGGAATTCCAAGTCGACAGGAAAACAAGGGAACTGATCAAACAAACTGTAACCAACACAATTTGAAAATGTAAATTTCTGGGAGAAATTTCTGAACGGTTCGAAATCAGAACCGGTGTCTGACAAGGAGATGGATTATCACTAGTACCATACAATCTAGTTTTGGAACAAGAGATTCGTGAATGGAAAGAAGAAACTAAAGGTATAAATATTGCCAGAATTCTTAAAACAGAATTCACCGTGATGTCTGAGCTTTTGCATATGACCTTGCAATCCTTTCCAACTACAGACAAGAAGCAATCAAGTCCACAGAAAAACTCCATGAAAGAGCGGTCACAAGCAGATTCCAAAGGGGCAATATGTGGAAGGAGCTAAATCAAGATTCGACAATCGCCTATTAATCACCAAGTTCGGAAATATCTTCCAAGTATCGGTATATAAATTAAAGTATCTAGATGAAAGTATTCAATCAGCAGGGATAAATCACGAAGCAAACAAAGAAAAGCTGCTAAACTACAAAGAGATTTCAAAATGCCCTCGAACAGATACAACAAAGAAATCTATATAAAAATTGTGGAATTAACCAATTATGGTTAAAATTCCCGACCCTGCCGTGAATCGAACCCGGGACCCCTATGATCAAAGGCCACCACCATCTAGCCATGGAGCCGGTTATCCCCGTGAATAATGATGTAAAAGTTACCCTTGTAGAGTCAGCTGGTGTGTACATTTTTTTGGACCTGGTAAACTGATAATGTAATAGCACCTTCTGGATCAGTTACGAAGGCAACGAGAAACTACTTCACTTTCCCAGTGCCCCTCTTGAGTGACGCCTAGATATTCTGTGATAGCCGATGGTTGAGTTGCTGCGGACCCAATCAACCTCGGGCTGAGGACTCGACGTGCATTCTTCTGCACCATGTTTCTATTACTGTGACAGTTCATCCGCCTTCACCTGCCACAGTTTGTTGTATCACTTGTCAGATACTGCCAGTCATAAAATAATTCTATCACTACAATGAAGACATCAGCAAAAGCTAAACTTTTTCACGATATGCACTTCGTTGAATATCACCCTGGAAATGTATATCTTTTGCTTAATGATCCATAAAATGAACACCGGCGGAAGTTTACACCTTGTCGGACAGCTGTGATTACCGTGATTTCAGAATTCCCTGCAGCCGCAATCTCTTCATAAATATCCCTTACTGCTTATAAACATCCTCCCTTTGGATCATATTCCATGAAGACGAACAACTTCCTTTCCCGTGAGACGAGATTTTCAGTTCATTTGTAATGAAGAATATATCCCAGCCGGAAGCCGGCTCACCTTCATTCTTCTTTTAGTATATTCCATAGCAAAACACATCAAGGGGCGGGATTTTTTGCAGGGCTTAGAGAGGAAAGAATACATTAATGTAGCAATTCAGAGTTAGGTTACAACCCAGACAAATGTGTGAGTGGAAGAAGGATATTAATGAATAGCTATAAAAAGAAAGCATTTTTAACGAGTGTCTGAAAACTGATCCTTCGGGACCTCAGCTGCAGTATAAGGTGATTAGGAAGTGCATATTCATTTCTTGTTGTTGTTGTTGCTGCCTCACAACTGTAGTATCGTAGTCGACAGAACAGGGAACATCTTGCGAGTAAATTGCCTGATAACCTGTATGGCTGGGTTGTCCGTACTTCTAGGTGGAGTTGATTACACCGGGAAGGACAGAAAACGTATTTTGTATAGTAAGAAATATGTGGTCCGCCTCTGTGCTGTAGTGGTTAGTGTTATTAGCTGCCACCCCCGGAGGACCGAGTTCGATTCCCGGCTCTGCCAAGAAATTTGAAAAGTGGTACGAGGGCTGGAACGGGGTCAACTAAGCCTCGGGAGGTCAAATGAGTAGAGGTGGGTTCAATTCCCACCTCAGCTATCCTGGAAGTGGTTATCCATGGTTTCCCACTTCTCCTCCTCCTTTAGGCCACGGCTGCTTCCTTCCCTGTTCCTTGTCTATCCCTCCCAATCTTCCCATCCCCCCACAAGGCCCCTGTTCAGCATAGCAGGTGAGGCATCCTGGGCGAGGTACTGGTCATTCTCCCCAGTTGTATCCCCAGACCCAAGTCTCACACTCCAGGACACTGCCCTTAAGGCGGTAGAGGTGGGATCCCTCGCTGAGTCCGAGGGAAAAGCCAACCCTGGAGGGTAAACAGATGAAGAAGAAGAAGAAGAAGAAGAAGAAATATGTGACACAGGTATGTAAAACAACGAGCCGGACTTCACCAAAAGACGTTTAATCTTCAAAAAACGCGAAGTTTAATTTCATCAAAATCACCAGGATGAATAGTCACAGTAGTGGTCTTCAGTTCAGTGGGTTCCACGTACAATTCCTCGCCGGCTCGGTGATTTCAACTGCGTATGGTTAATTCCACTAGTTCGGGGACTGTGATTTGTGTTCATTTTAATATACAGTATCATCTGCAAACAATGCATCGCACTACCAACCCAACCCCCACCCCCTAGAAACAAGCAATAGTGAATACACCCCTGAAGTTGGCGGGTTCGATTCTGGCACAGTCCGGCAGTATTTGAAGATGCTCAGATACGTCAGTCTCGTATCGAAAATACACTAACACGTTAAAGAACTCCTGCGGACAAAATTCCGACACCTCGGCGTCTCCTAAAACTGTTAAAATAGTGAAACCAAGCCAAAACCAAACCCCACGGCACTTAACGCCCTTGAAAGGGCCTTGGACTGCCCAGCGACCGCTGCTCAGCCCGAAGGCCTGCAGATTACGAGGGGTCGTGTGGTCAGCACGACGCATCCTCTCGGCCGTTATTCTGGGCTATCGAGACCGGGGCCGCCATCTCACCGTCAGATAGCTCCTGAAATCTAATCACGTAGGCTGAGTGGACCTCGAACCAGCCCTCAGGTAGAGAAAAATCCCTGACCTGGCCGGGAATCGAACCCGGGGCCTCCGAGCGAGAGGCAGGCACGCTACCCCTGCACCACGGCATTAAAATAGTTAGTGGGACATAAAACCAATAACACTGTTATTATGTATGTATGAACATGTTGGTGATGATGTATTGTGGCTAGCAAGGAGAATAAATGATATGAGTAAAGGAGTGGAATCGGAGGTTAGGCTTTTTGCGGATGATGTTATTCTCTATAGAGTGATAAATAAGTTACAAGATTGTGAGCAACTGCAGCGTGACCTCGA
This sequence comes from Anabrus simplex, assembly GCF_040414725.1. Taxonomy (NCBI): domain Eukaryota; kingdom Metazoa; phylum Arthropoda; class Insecta; order Orthoptera; family Tettigoniidae; genus Anabrus; species Anabrus simplex. Next base: position 263,357,747 of record NC_090266.1, on the reverse strand, counting down.
AAATGTTGAGAGATGGTCAGCAGGCAATGGTATGTTGATAAACGGGGTTAAAAGTCAGGTTGTGAGTTTCAAAATTGGAAAAGTCCTCTCAGTTTTAATTACTGCGTTGATGGGGTGAAAGTTCCTTTTGGGGATCATTGTAAGTATCTAGGTGTTAATATAAGGAAAGATCTTCATTGGGATAATCACATAAATGGGATTGTAAATAAAGGGTACAGATCTCTGCACATGGTTATGAGGGTGTTTAGGGGTTGTAGAAGGATGTAAAGGAGAGGGCATATAAGTCTCTGGTAAGACCCCAACTAGAGCATGGTTCCAGTGTATGGGACCCTCACCAGGATTACCTGATTCAAGAACTGGAAAAAATCCAAAGAAAAGCAGCTCGATTTGTTCTGGTGGATTTCCGACAAAAGAGTAGCGTTACAAAAATGTTGCAATGTTTGGGTTGGGAAGAATTGAGAGAAAGAAGAAGAGCTGCTCGACTAAGTGGTATTTTCCGAGCTGTCAGCGGAGAGTTGGCGTGGAATGACATTAGTAGACGAATAAGTTTGAATGGCGTTTATAAAAGTAGGAAAGATCACAATATGAAGATAAAGTTGGAATTCAAGAGGACAAACTGGGGCAAATATTCATTTATAGGAAGGGGAGTTAGGGATTGGAATAACTTACCAAGGGAGACATTCAATAAATTTCCAATTTCTTTGAAATCATTTAGGAAAAGGCTAGGAAAGCAACAGATAGGGAATCTGCCACCTGGGCGACTGCCCTAAATGCAGATCAGTATTGATTGATTGATTGATCTTGCCAATTTCAGTGCCAGAGTCAGTTAGTCATTGCCTTCTGTTCCCAGAAAAGTGGGTTCGATTGCGGCTGAGGTCAATGTAATTCAGGGGTGTTTAAATGTGACAACTCTACAGCGCTTCGTTCCGGCACGTTAAAAAACTCCTAGAAAGACAAAGTTCCGACTACCTGGCGTCTCTTGAAACTATCAATTGAAGGGACGCTAAGTAATAATAATAATAATAATAATAATAATAATAATAATAATGCATTATTATGATTAGAAAAAATTAAGAAAAAATAAAGGACTAAACTTTCTGTAACTTCTACACTAATGAATTCCTAGGGAAGACTTATGGAGGAACCTTAACAGGATAAGTTCCAAGAAAGCAGACTACGAGGTAACTTATGGCCTGTTAACGAGTTTAACACAGCTGATCTAACCTTCAGTGAGGCTACACCCGGAGATGAGTCATCATCATAAACTGAGCTGCGCCAAGGTCAAGCAATCCTAATTCACAAATCATGACTGCAATTAACAGTAAGAGGAATAATGCAAATGTTGTATATACTGCTAATTTTATCCCCAAAAGTGTTACGACACATGGTTCTTAATGTCCTCTGGAATCCCCACTATGTTCAAGATTAGCGAGTTTACAAGTGTAAGCAGTAAGGATTATTTAATAGTTCCCTGCACACGTCAAATATCGGTTTGATATCTTAAATACTATACTTGTCTATACTTGGTCATCTTTTGTCAAGTGTCAAAAGAAAGCAATCGATATTCTTGATCGTAAATACTATTTCATGTAATCATGATGTCATGACTGCCATATTAGGTCACTACCACCCGAATTCAAATTCTACACAGCAAACTCCCGCTTATACGGGTGTGGATTATCTGGTGTGCGGGTTATCTGAGTACCCCCAAGGTTTTTTTTCCCCTTTATTTTTGTCACGGCATTTTGAATACGTGCGAACTGCGCGCTTGAAATTCGAACGCACTCTCGACTGCAAGTGTGTTGGCGGCATGCTTTGTTCGAGAACGAAACACAAAACACTGTACTGTATAGCAGTTCTTTGATGGTGTTCTGTGATATCAGTCATCGATACGAAGGGGAAGAAAGTGCTTTGAACATTAAAATAAGAGCTTGAATTAACTGAAAAAATCGAGAAAGGAGAATCGATAAAGAAATTAGCGAATAATTATGGGATTGGGATTTTGTATACTTTTGTACCAGCACATCAAGTATTTTTACCAACAACAGACGTTGCAAGTAATTATTCTATTAGCCTATTTTATTGATACAATTGGTTATTGAATGTGTTAATAGACTGACATTATTGTATTTTCATACAGTATTATATGTTCTGGATTTATAGTTTCGTTTTGCATTAAAATGTACAAAAATCGTATTATCCGTTTTTTTCAGTTATCCGTGTAATTTGCCCGGTGATTAGCCCGGATAATCGAGAGTTTGCTGTACTTGATAATTTTTTGTCAAGTGTCAAAAGAAACCAATCGATGTTCTTGAGTATCTGGCATCTTCACTAATAAGTTAAAATAAAGTATAACATAGTTCAACGGAGCGAATCCTTGAAGAATAATGTACTACATGTGGATACGTATTTGATTCTGAACTTCTTCCCATACAGTGCTCTCTAACGCTTTTGTCTTACTAACGTTCTTGATCCATGACTTCTTCATGACTGACACGCAGTGCTGATCCTTAAAATTATATAGTGATTTGTAAACTGCTACTGATAAATACGTATTTGATTTTAGACTTTTCTCATAATACTGTGTTATAGTGCTTCATAAACTGCATCTGACAGTATCATCCTAACTTCATATTTTTACCCGTGCATCTTATTTGTGATTGACTATATTTCAACGCACAGTACTCCCTAAAGATTGTAGTGCTTCACTAACAGCAACCTACAAAATTTTTATCTGTGCATTGTTTTGCACTTATCTGTGATCGGCTGATGATGACCAAAAATACTTGTCGAGACCGGTAGCAATTTTAATTAATAGGAATGTAAACTTACATTTCTTATTTTAATAGTATTGAAAGGTTGAACTATTTTATACTTTATTTTAACTTATTAGTGAACTCACTTCAATACGGAACATTATGAAATTCTTAACAATTATCTGGCATCTTCACACTTTTGTTGCCTTATACTGTATGGCAGCAAAACATTTACTTTCTCACACACGTTAAAGTAACCTTCTGCCCGACTCGTTGACTGAATCGTCAGCGTACTGGCCTTCGGTTCAGAGGGTCTCGGGTTCGATTCCGGGCCGGATCGGGGATTTTAACCTTTATTGGTTAATTCCAATGGCCCGGGGGCTGGGTGTTTGTGCTGTCCCCAACATCCCTGCAATTCACACGCCACACATAACACTATCCTCCACCACAATAACACGCAGTTACCTACATATGGCAGATGCCGCCCACTCTCATCGGAGGGTCTGCCTTACAAGGGCTGCACTCGGCTAGAAATAGCCATACGAAATTATTAAAGTAACCTTCTGTTCGTGTATTTATTCATGGCTTACTTTTTGTTTTATTTGCCATTTTTGTTTTACGTCACCCCGACGCAGACAAGTCTTACGGCGACGATGAGATAGGGCAGGGTTGGGATTAGAAAGGAAGTAATTAATTCATGTACAGCCTCACGCTTTGCCTGGTGTGAAAGTGGGAATCCACGGAATACTATATTCAGGACTGCCGACGATGGGTTTGAACCCACCATTTCTCGAATGCAAGCACACAGCCAGTGACCTAAACCATGCAACCAACTCACTCCGTTTTATTCAAACAATATAGTTCTTTCCGGTTTTTTTACGTTAGGCTAGTATCTGGGGAAGTGGCTACCTTTCTAAGTGACAGAGATGAGTACTCTAAAAGTCTGGGCCAGTAACAGCCACAGTACTAGTTCTAGTGTTGATAGCTTATTTGAAGGCGGGGTATGTACTATCCCAGCGATGGCAAACCTTTTCCGACTAGCGTGTCAATACATTTTACTGTCAAGTGTGCCACCGGTTATTTTCCTTTAAAATCATTTAGGTATTAGACTGCATTACGTATAAATTCATTCGACTGAATATTTCATGATTTTTTTTTTTTTGCTAGGGGCTTTACGTCGCGCCGACACAGATAGGTCTTATGGCGACGATGGGATAGGAAAGGCCTAGGAGTTGGAAGGAAGCGGCCGTGGCCTTAATTAAGGTACAGCCCCGGCATTTGCCTGGTGTGAAAATGGGAAACCACGGAAAACCATTTTCAGGGCTGCCGATAGTGGGATTCGAACCTACTATCTCCCGGATGCAAGCTCACAGCCGCGCGCCTCTACGCGCACGGCCAACTCGCCCGGTTTTCATGATTTTACTCTGCAAACATCACTGAAAATTACATTTCAAAAACAGGTCAATTTTAAGAATAAGATATACTGTTTCTTTAAACTAATAAAATTTGTAAAAAAATATTACCAAAGAGTTATTTGTGACATTCTTCTTTATTAGAGCGTAATGTTAAAATATGACATGGTCGTACATTTTCGACCTATTTATTACAAGTTAAAACATTAATGTTAGTATGACGTGCCACAGAAGTGTTCACGTGTCACCTAGTGGCACGCGTGTCGTAGGTTCGCCATCCCTGTAAACTATCCCATTGCGCTACCCGCACCACGACATTTTTATTTGGCATACTAGCCCAATATAAACGAGAGGTGGGGAGCATTATGGAATCGTAGTACAGGTAGAGAAGTCTCCTTGCCTTGCATTTCCTCGTGTTTGGAGTCTTCTATCTATGTTATGTTATATGAATTGTTTATTGGATGTCCTAGTTCATTTCTTTACCCCTTATCTGTATTCCAGTATAACTTATCACATAAATATTACATTGATGTTAGCATTATAGTAGAATGAATACTATTCGAATAGTATCCGAATAATATTATTAGAAACTCGTGTTATTGAAGACTTTCACAACTTGCATAAACTTCAAGCAACACTTTGCACATAGTTGGTTTAGGTAGTCGACAAATGTGTTTGAGAGTCCCGTAGCTTTTTCCAGTTCCAAGAAAAATGCTAGTTTCCCCAAGCTTTATATGGGCTAATAATAATACTTTCGTGTAGCTATTTCTAGCCGGGTGCAGCCTTTGTAAGGCAGACCCTCCGATGAGGGTGGGCGGCATCTGCCATGTGTAGGTAACTGCGTGTTATTGTGGTGGATAGTGTTATGTGTAGTGTGTGAGTTGCAGGGATGTTGGGGACAGCACAAACACCCAGCCCCCAGGCCCTTGGAATTAACCAATGAAGGTTAAAATACCTGACCCGGCCGGGAATCGAACCCAGGACCCTTTGAACCGAAGGCCAGTACTCTGACCATTCAGCAAACGAGTTGGACTTTATATGGGCTGATAATGCATCTCTAAAGTCTGAAATCTGTGTCCTTGGGGCCGATGACCTTAGATGTTAGGCCCCTTTAAACAACAAGCATCATCATCATCATCGTCGTAGATCTGTGTCCTGGCGGTGTATGGCAGGAGAAATCAGCTGCAACAAACTTTAAACATTCCCCGATGACAGTCTCAGGAAGTGCCTGTATTCAATTGGGACTTCTTAAAGCCAATTCACTTAGGTCCCAGCTTTCCTCTCATCTACTACCTTTTCGGCGAGCACGTTTCGTCCTTGGTCATTCAATCCACAAAATTCTGCACACAAGAATTTTTTTTTCTTAAGTCCATGCTGTTTCTGTGAGATATTACACCCAGGACAAAAACTTCATATTCCTCGCTAGAGTCCTACTCCTAGGTTGAATGATCAGCGTACTGGCCTTAGGTTCAGAGGACCTCGGGTTTAATTCCCGGCCGGGCTGAGGATTTTAACCTGTTCTGTTAATTCCTCTGGGTGTTTATGTTCGTCTAAATACACATCTTCATTAACATGCAACACATCACACTACAAACCATCTCTAAAACACATAATAGCGAGTATGTCCCTCCACACAGGGTTGACAGCAGGAAAGGCATCCGGCCTAAAGCTGGGCCAGTGCCGATCCAAAGTAATTGGTAAATGACCAGAAAGAAGATGATTCACCGCTAGACTAGCCCCTTCACGAGATGCTGTGCCCTTCGCGTGTAAACAGCTGCTATCCTTTGTGGAATAATACAGTGAAGGAGCAAACTTCTAAGTCTAGTGACTACCACATTTGTTATCGTTGGTAATATCTCACTCTGAGGGTACTTGTTCTTCATTATCCATGATTATTATTTTTGCTGCAAACGTCCGTACACAAGCTTAAACCGTGTAAATATCAATTACATTCATAGAGGGAATGAATAACGTACGATCAACAAACACAAGAATATCTTGTGGACCTACAAAAAGCGCGCTAAATCTCATTTACGGAGAGATACAAAAGTGCTGTGTCCTGTGTGTAACATTTCTCATTTGGCACCATACTTACACGAGTAAATTCTGGGGGTACAACATTCATTCAAGTACTGGTACTAGGACATGTATTCTGGGGGTACATTCAAGTACTGGTACTAGGACATGTATTCCATTCCTGTATTCAATTAATCACGATCACATATCAATTGGAGGTAAGGTTTAGCACAGGTCATTATTCAAGTTCTAATCACGGAATTTATTACCGAAGATGTCCCTGGCCTTCTAGATGGACCAAAGATGCCATATAATTTAAGAAATAAAAATGAACGCTCACTTTACAGAAGCACTACGCTGTTGAAGCCATGGTAACACAGTGGTAATGATGTATGGTAATGATCAAATTACCATAGCAGAAGTATTGCTTCTTTAGAAATGTGTGCAACAAAAATATTACTCGTCAGTGAAGGATGACATGCTAATTAGAAAGCCCTCGTCACGTTTCTAGCTACTTCAGTCGCTCTTTGAGTGACTTAAATTGTTACTTCTTAGTCCTTGACATTCACAAAGCTAGCAGAGTTAAGTTATTATGTCCGTGAGGTAAAATCTTCCACTATTTGTAAGTTCAGGATGTTTAGCCAGATCGCCTTTGCCTCTAGGAAATATTCTGTTGTAGGCTGATAGACACCCTAATCTCTTTCGAGAAGTTGTAGTCTCGTTTCTAAATATTTAGATTTCCTGACGAGGAATCGTAGTGAGCAAAGCACACTTTTACCACCTCAGGTTGGCCATTTCCTCGACATTTATTTACAGAGAAGCCCAACTTTTTCTTCCTTTCCTATGATATCTACGCTATCGGCATAGTATTAAGATCAGGTCAGACGTCTACGTTTATAATATGACAACCTTGTCCGGTTCCATGGCTAAATGGTTAGCGTGCTGGCCTTTGATCACAGGGGTCCCGGGTTCGATTCCCGGCAGGGTCGGGAATTTTAACCTTAATTGGTTAATTTCGCTGGCACGGGGGCTGGGTGTATGTGTCGTCTTCATCATCATTTCATCCTCATCACGACGCGCAGGTCACCTACGGGTGTCAAATCGAAAGACCTGCATCTGGCGAGTCGAACTTGTCCTCGGACACTCCCGGCACTAAAAGCCATACGCCATTTCATTTCATATGACAACCTTTACTGATTATAGTTGCTGGACACAGCTGGTCAGGAACAACATATTGACAAATTAACGTGACAAATGTTGAGATGACGAATTATTGTTCAGGTTACTGATAACTTGATTAGGTTTGAGAGGCGTGTCCCGAACACCATACTTGTTGTAAACCCTATCTGCCTTCTTTAATTTCGTACTTTCTATATTTTCTAGGTGTCAGCAGAGCGAATTAGTTCCACTGGCGGTGCCAGCCATTCTTCAAAAGAAAATGCTCAGCTATAATGGCTACCGCGAGTAGAATAAGATGACCGCACCCTCTGCGTGGGTCGCTGTATTTGCGAGAGCCTAGCCAATCGAAACACCAGCAAGTATGGGGCACAATATTGTTGTTGTTGCTTCGTGCAAGGGTCCAAGTTGTGTTTGAAATCTGTGGTGTAAATGCACTGGCTTGTGCACTGGGGCAAGGAAGGAACCGTGAATTTATGACAGACATTATACCAATATTCCAAGGAAGTTGAAGGTAAACTATGGTAAAACACTTACAGATGGCCAAGACGGAGAATATTAATCCAATTCTCTTCTGAGACGTGTCCCTCAGACTGAGCTCATCCTGTTCCAGACTCTCCACCCTGTTTTAAATACTTGGCATAACGAACCAGCGGGACGGGAAGCTATTCTCTTTACCCACAGAGTCTCGGTCTCCAAATAATTATTGGATTGCGTTGTATTATAGTCATGTGGGGACTATGGTAACTACTGTACACCTGTTCCTTCAACCCCATCTACTTCGCAAGTCGCTGACTGAAATGAACATTTTTATCGAACTACTAAAGATATATCTTACGATAATTACGCAACACCTTATTCACAACCACCAGTATGTCCGGCAACTGGCTAATAACGCGTGGACTTGCAGTTGTGGTCACTGGTGAACTGAGCTTTGAGCACTCCGTCTTCCTGGACTTAATAATAATAATAATAATAATAATAATAATAATAATAATAATAATAATAATAATAATAATACCAGGCGAGTTGGCCGTGCGCGTAGAGGCGCGCGGCTGTGAGCTTGCATCCGGGAGATAGTAGGTTCGAATCCCACTATCGGCAGCCCTGAAGATGGTTTTCCGTGGTTTCCCATTTTCACACCAGGCAAATGCTGGGGCTGTACCTTAATTAAGGCCACGGCCGCTTCCTTTCAACTCCTAGGCCTTTCCTATCCCATCGTCGCCATAAGACCTATCTGTGTCGGTGCGACGTAAAGCCCCTAGCAAAAATAATAATAATAATAATAATAATAATAATAATGTTACTTCCTTTACGTCCCACTAATTACTTTTACGATTTAGGAGACGCCGAGGTGCCGGGATTTAGTCCCGCAGGAGATCGTTTACGTGCCTGCAAATCTACCGACACGAGGCTGACGTATTTGAGCACCTTCAAATACCAACGGACTAAGCCAGGATCAAACCTGCCAAGTTGGGATCAGAAGGCCAGCGCCTCAACCGTCTGAGCCACTCTGTCCGGCTTTCTGGACTTAAACCCCTATGTTTTTATGTTCCAGTTTTTATGCTTTATCACGAACAAGTATAGAATTTTCAAGTTCAGTAAGGGTTCAGTGCAGTAAAATATTGGGCAATCAATTTCTTTTTAAAAGTATCTTTTATTATACGAGAAATTCGCACTCCTTCACGCAATTAACTCCAGAGGTGCACAAATTAGTTACAAATTGGCTATACAATATAACATTTTTAGTGGCTTACGGTAGTTGATGGATTTGTATGGCTAAATTGTTAGCGTGCTGGTCATCGGTCCAGCGGACCCGGGTTAGATTCCAGGTTGGGTCGGGGATTTTAATCTTCACAGGTTAATTCCTGTGGCTCGGGCCTGGGTGTGTATACCGTCTCCAACAGTAGAATTCACAAACGTTCAGGTCGCCTATAGGCGCTAATTCGAAAGACCTACACCAGGCCTCTTTGGAGACATACGCCATTAATTACTCTATATGTACAACTTTCTCCAAAGTCTACTCAAATCTGTTAGCCATATTCATATTGTGGACACCTTCTGCCCTTCTTAATCCTTACAGTTCCCTAAAAAATTAATATGTCCTAAATGTCTCAAGATATTTCCTATCAAACTGTCTCTTCGCCTAGTCAAATGTCCACAAATACTTTTTCCTCCCACCGACTTGATTCAGCATCACTTCATTTGTGATTCGATCTGTTCATTGTATTTCCCACGTTGTTTTGTAACACCACATTTTAAATATGTCAATTCCTTTTCTGCCTGCACTAGTTATTGTCCTCCAGACAATGTCACGAGCGATACAAACGTCTTCAAGAATATCTTCCTTTTTTTGTTACTTGCTTTACGTCGCACCGACACAGATAGGTATTATGGCGACGATGGGACAGGGAGGGGCTGTGAGTGGGAAGGAAGCGGCCGTGGCCTTAATTAAGGTACAGCCCCAGCATTTGCCTGGTGTGAAAATGGGAAACCACTGAAAACCATCTTCAGGGCTGCCGACAGTGGGGTTCGAACCCACTATCTCCCGAATACTGGATACTGGGCGCACTTAAGCGACGAATATCTTCCTAACATGCATACCGTATGCTTCAGGTCAGCAATTTCTTTTCCCAACGTAACCTTTCCTTCCCTGGGCTGATCTACATTTCATGTCTTCCTTACCTCTGCCATTATAGGTTATTCTATTACTAAAATCACGATATTCATTCACTTCCTTTGAAACGGAATTTTCTAATCTAAATTTCCCCGCAGTCCTGACTTCATTCTACTGCATTCCGTTACTTTCGATTTAGATTTATTTGTCTTTCCCCTATGCTTTCATCCATATTTTCATACCAGATTCGGTACCCAGATCTCTTATAAATTTATGTCTGGTCTAATGGACTGGAACAGGGTGCACTCAGCTTTAGAAAATACAACAGGGAAGATGAATGGATTAGAAGTGACTGTTCGTGATTTCCCACTTCAACTGTAGGCAGGTGCCGGGATGGTTATTAAAATATAAGCCACAGTCATTTTTTCTAGTGGTTTAACTTCGCACTAACATATGGAAGGTCTCGGCTAAGATTGGGAAGGTAGCGGCCGTGACCTTAATTAAGGGGGAGTCACGACTGAAACCTTGAACATCTACAATATACCACTTATCAAAACCAAATTTTAAACACAAACACATATTAATAAGATATAATCCCACAAAAAATTGGAGTAGATTAATTAATTCAGGGCCTCTCAAATGCCCCAAAACTCACGCGTGCAAACTGAGGCTCAGAGGTCCAGTGCACAGTTTATCGGTCCCCCTCGGCTCGGCTCGGACCAGCGTCGCGACGCGTCGTCTCGGGGCGACTCGGCTAAGCTCGACTCAACTGGGCTCGAATGTGGAGCGCTACGGAGCAAGTGAGGAAGAGGGAGACAAGCAGAGCGAGCGAGACAGGCGTGGGGAAAGAGAGAGACGGCGCTATTGCTCCAAATCGAGGAGCGGGGGTCTGCACTCTGGTCAACCAAGTGAAGTCGTCTCTTCTACCGTGAACCGCGCAATTCACTGGTGCATGCACCCTGAGAAGCCCTGAATTAATTGGTTGCAAAATCATTGGCAAATAATATTTGGGCCTATTTTTATATGTAGCATGGAAAATGCTCCGTGTGGCACAGTTTTCATTCTTTGGGCTATAATTTGGCAGCCTTGTCAAAAATACTCATATACTACAGAACAACTCCAGGTTTGTCAGTCAGGTACAAACTACTCGAGATATATTTTTCAGTTTTTCATTATTCATTCAATAGGCAAAAATCTAGTTTCGTGCTATTTCAGGAGTAAAAATATGAAGGTAATATTCAGCTGATAATAAAATGCAGAACAACTATTGATTCCTGTACATATTCAAACATTACCTGAAAATTACAGGTGAATCCGATAAGAATTCTGTCTCAAGGAGCATTTTATGCAAGCCAAGGAGCTGAAAAAGTGGAAAAGTATCTTCAGGGCTGCCGTCGTAAGGGTTCTACCATACATCCCCCAAAATGCAAGCTACCGGGTGAGTTGGCCGTGTTGTTAGGGGCGCGCGGCTGTGAGCTTGCATCCGGGAGATAGTGGGTTTGAATCCCACTGTCGGCAGCCCTGAAGATGGTTTTCCGTGGTTTGCCATTTTCATACCAGGCAAATGCCGGGGCTGTACCTTAAGTAAGGCCACGGCCGCTTCCTTCCAATTCCTAGACCTTTCCTATCCCATCGTCGCCATAAGACCTGTCTGTGTCGGTGCGACGCAAAGCCACTAGCAAAAAAAAAAAAAATGCAAGCTCACAGGCACGTGACGCGAACCGGGCAGCCAACTCGCTCGCTCACGCCCATTTTTTTATCCTAATCCCAGCACCAATTTATTTACTTTCACGCTGTCAGACAAAATCAACTTCAAAGTTCCTTCGGACTACCATTTCAAAGTTTTAAGAAACATACTAGCTTTAAAACTGCCCTGGACTGTAAATTTCTCCATCCGATGTATTTCTCGTCTTACTCACAGCGTAGGCCTACTACAAGGTAAATATATTCCAGAGGTATTATTGAAATGCTAGTCTGAAAGAACTTTGAAGCTAATTTTGTCTGAGAGAAACGCTCGTGGGCTTGCTCTATATACGCCGAACCGCTACCCTTTAAATTCAGCATTTAGAACTTCAAATCAAATTTCGCAACATTTCAGTCATGACTTACCTTAATGTATTTTTGTATGGTGTGGAAATGGGAAGCCAGGGAAAAGTATCTTCAGGGCTGCCGTCGGTGGGGTTTAACCATACATCCCCAAAATGCAAGCTCACAGGCACGTGGCGCGAACCGGGCAGCCAACTCGCTCGGCCACGCCAATGTTTTTCCTAATCCCAGCACCCATTTATTACTTTCATGCTGTCAGACAAAATTAATTTCAAAGTTCTTTCGGACTACCATTTCAATAATACCCCTGGAATATATTTACAGTGTAGTAGGCCTACACTGTGCGTAAGAAGAAAAGACATCTGACCGAGCTCAATAGCTGCAGTCGCTTAAGTGCGGCCAGTATCCAGTATTCGGGAGATAGTAAGTTTGAACCCCACTGTCGGCAGCCCTGAAAATGGTTTTCCGTGGTTTCCTATTTTCACACCAGGAAAATGCTGGGGCTGTACCTTAATTAAGGCCACGGCCGCTTCCTTCCAACGCCTAGCCCTTTCCCGTCCCATCGTCGCCATAAGATCTATCTGTGTCGGTGCGACGTAAAGCAACTTGCAAAAAAAAAAAAAAAAAAAAAAAAAAAAAAACATCTGAGGGAGTAATTTAAAGTCCAGGGCAACACAAGTTATCACACAGATTTAAGCTGCACATTAAGTTCATGTAGCAGTTCACTAAGGTATCCGAAGACATCGAGTTTTCGCGAAAATGTAATTTAGCTCTTTGTAACATTAACTCTACAAATAAAGAACTCTACATCCTAAAGATGGTTTTCCGTGGTTTTCCGTTTTACACCAGGTAAATACTGGGGCTGTGCCATAATTAAGACCACGGCCGCTTCATTTCCATTCCTAGGCCTGAGTCTGGATATCCCATGGACTCGACATAAAGGTGGGATGGTGATGTTGAAATTAATGTTAGTCTATTATTATTATTATTATTATTATTATTATTATTATTATTACTATTATTATTAATATGTCCGACTCGTTGGCTGAATGGTTAGCGTACTGGCCTTCGGTTCCGAGGTTCCAGGGTTTGATTCCCGGCCAGGTCGGGGATTTTAACCTTCATTGGTTAATTCCAATGGCTCGGAGGCCGGGTGATTGTGCTGTCTCCAAAATCCCTGCAACTCACACACCACACATAACACTATCCTCCACCACAAAAACACGCAGATACCTACACATGGCAGATGCCACCCACCCTCATAGGAGAGTCTGCCTTACAAGGGCTGCACTCGGCTAGAAATAGCCACACGAAATTATTATTATTATTATTATTATTATTATTATTATTATTATTATTATTATTATTATTATTATTATTATTATTTATGGTCATTCCACAGTTCGAGACCTAAACACTTGCCGGTGCCCCTAGGGATATACCTTGGCTTGAAATGAAGAAGCAACAGCAACAACAACGGAGGTGGTGACAACAACAAAAACAGCAACAACAGGAAGAAATGAAAACTGGCCTTCAAGCTAACACGAAGTTCTAAGCTGGTATTGGCGTACCTTAATTTCTCACTGCCACAGATTACAACATGCATATCTATATGTATATGTCTATGTATATGTACCTTAATTAAGACCACGGCCGCTTCCTTTCCATTCCTAGGCCTGAGACTGGATATTCCTTATAGTTATTTATATCAACACCACGAACTTATAACTTATCACATCTTTCAGATATTTCAAACACTAGATTTATATTTCCTAATTCTGCCCAAACGTATGAGTTGTGTCCTATTTGATGATAATGTAGCGGGATTCGAACCCCGCGCACTCGGGTTGAGACCTGACGGACTAGAACACTGCACCAGAGCATTCTCTATAGTAATAATAATAATAATAATACTAATAATAATAATAATAATAATAATAATAATAATAATAATAATAATAATAATAATAAATGTTTAACGTACTGTCGCCCAGGAGTTCATTCACGTGCTGGAAATCAATGGCATAACATTTTCCTATTTAAAAACCCTCAAAAACTTCAGCAGCGATCCAATACACTATCTTCGGGACTGAAGGTTAACGACTATACGACACCGCCATTGAGATAAGGTTAGTTCCATCGTCATTATGGTAATGATACTTATGAATTACTCTGCTTTGAAACTCTACAGCTTCGGCATAGTAATTTGCCAGCTTCTCCATGTAGGCGTGTGTCCGTGTGGCGCATGAGACATGTGGAACGGCGCCTCTGCACTCCACTTGCCACGAACAGGGCAAGTCTAACAACAAGGCGCTCTGTCTCCTCGGCGTTCCTCAAACAATTATAAGGCATTTACATGACCTAAATCACTACACCGACTTATGTGCGGTCAGTACCCGACACGTCAACAGACTTCGTGGTATACATTTACAACTTCCTTTTGTTAAGGTGGCCGGCCCGGCTGTCTAGGGGTAGCACGCCTGTCAATTACTCGGAGGCCAGGGTTCGATTCTCTTCAACCTTTTACCTGAATCTGAGAGCTCGATCGAGATTCACTCCGCCTACGTGAGAACAACTGAAGAGCTATCTCACGATGAGATAGAGTCCCCGACCTAGAAAGCTAAGAATATATTTATATATATATCTTTTTTTGCTATTTGCTTTACGTCGCACCGACACAGATATGTCTTATGGCGACGATGGGATAGGAAAGGCCTAGGAAGTGGAAGGAAGAGGCCGTGGCCTTAATTAAGGTACAGCCCCGGCATTTGCCTGGTGTGAAAATGGGAAACCACGGAAAACCATCTTCAGGGCTGCCGACAATGGGGCTCGAACCCACTATCTCCCGATTACTGGATACTGGCCGCACTTAAGCGACTGCGAAAGCTAAGAATAACGGCCGAGAGCATTAGTCGCGCTGACCACGTGTCACCCGATCATTTCTAGACCTTCGAGTTGGTAGATCAACGCACATCAGGGCAGTAGTACCATGGTATTTTTGTTAAGATGGAAGCTATGTTTTAAATGTCGACTTAGTTAAATTACCCTTAAAGATTTTCACCCTATCGAACGGAAGATAAAAATACTAGTACATACTACAAACACTCAATATTTTATTAATGGTATAATTACATAACAGGGGCTATGAGAACATCCTCAGATTCTTTCAAAACACTGCATTACATGCATATATATGTACGAGATTGTTTACGTTATGTAAACTTGACACTGATATGTTTGCAAATGCATATTTTGTTTGCCGATATGTAGACCTCCGAAAACGGATAAAGAAGTCCATTTGAAGATGTATTTTTATGCATATTTGGTCTGAGTGCATATAATTCAAATTTCGGATTCATTATGCATGTTTTCGGCTATTATGATGCATATTTTAGCATGTTTCAAAAGCAGTCATCAGAAAAATGTAAAGCAATTAATACCGTGAACTCTTTCAGCAATAAAACTGTTCAAAGGGAACTATCAAGACACTTCCAAACCATACCAACTAGAATCAATCAAGGAAATAGGAACACATTGAAGCTAGTTTTAACAGACAAACGACACAGATTTATACAAGAAAACTTGGAGAAGACTGTTGTAGCGTACTGCGAAGCAAATTATGGACAAGAAGATTAGGATGTGCAGTGTAAAATGAAAGAAGAACGTGTATTTAAGTGTGTTTCTTCACGTTTGTGTTTTAATTTTACACGGCTTTATTACAATCTTACTAACTGATTTATCATGTATATAAATGAACACACATTGTCTTATCTAGGAGACATGTGCATATTATTTTAACAGTGGATACTGATAGATTGATACGTCTCACAATCTATGGCACGGATGGTTTGTAGTATTAGAACAGCCACAGCTGTAAGTAGTGTGATATTTTGTTTATCATTCAGTTGTTTACTAATGATCATTGTTTTATCTATTGGTGTGAGTGAATCGCGTGAGTCTAGTAAGGGGATGTTACGTTTACATTTCATACAAGTGTTTAACAGCATGAAAATAAGTGCATACTTAAATGCATATTTCACCACTTTTTACAGCATAGTTTCATGCTTATATTGGTCACGTATACAGCATATACATCTGATGTCTACTGATTAAGAATGGGTGATAACATGAATAAGTGAAAAAAAGGGTAGCGGGTACAGAATTTTAACATTCACACGAATCCCACTTCGCGTTAAATGGTTCAGATGGTCGTCTGCGAGTCTGGGGAAAACTTGGGGAGCGATTTCAACCGACAGCTGTACAATCTACGGTTGCTTTTGGAGATGAACCTCTTAATGTGTGGGTAGGCATAAGTCTTCACACGAGAACTGATCTCCTGATCATTCACAATAATCCTTAACCACTCGACGGTATAGTGACGAGACCTTGGTGTGACATGTGATTCTCCACATGAGGCAACTTGGAGAAAACGCAGTATTTATCCATGGTAATGCTAGAGTGCAGGATCGTTCGGAGATTCCTGCAAGAGAAAGCGTGTAAGAAATGGACTGGACATCCAAACGTCCCCAACCTGAATCCAATCGAACAAGACTGCGACCAACTGGAACAACGCATCCGAGCGAGAAATCCACCGCCCCTAACACTACAATGCTATGAAGACGTTCTTTACAAAGAGTGCGAGCGTCTGCCTTAACTGAACGTGAGGTACTTTGACAGAAGACTGAGAAGGCGTTGTGAAGCTGTTATCCATTAGAATGGTGGCCATACTCCTTATTAAGACGCGGAATTACCACGTCGTCTTTTTTGTGTAGGACCATGATCAGCATTGTTTGTGACACGTTGTGCATTTACGTCGTGTGTACGGAGTCTCGAAAGAATGCTTTCCATTTCAATTCTTAATTATTGCAAAGAAGGTTTTTGCAATGTATTTATGTATGCCAGTTTTCTTCAATATGTACGCGAATCATGAAGGTATAAACACATAAACAAGTGACCAAAACAATATTTTGAGCAGTGTATGAACATGAAAGAACTCTAATGCTATTTAGAGTTTGTTCCATAATTCCAGGACCGACATATTTTGTCTCTATTTCTGGATGTTATAACATCGTTCGGCCATTACAGCCTGGTGCAGCGATGTTAAGGCAGACCTGCCGAACGAAGTACTCTGTGTGAGGAAAGCGTTGTGCACGCGTTGCAAGAATGTCAGGAACTGGACTAACTCACAATCCTGATGTGTACGAATTAATTACATACGGTTAAAATAGTACGATTCGTCCGCGAATCGAACTGGAACCTCTCGGTCCAAAGACCAGAACCCTGAGCATTTAGTCACAGTCAGATTCTGAGATAATGAGAAGGGAAAGCTATATTACAATAATAATAATTGTAGGAAGAGCGAGCCTCCATGGCTCAGACGGCAGCGCGTCGGCCTCTCACATCTGGATACCGTGGTTCAAATCCCGGTCACTCCATGTGAGATTTGTGCTGGACAAAGCGGAGGCGGGACAGGTTTTTCTCCGGGTACTCCGGTTTTCCCTGTCATCTTTCATTCCAACAACACTCTCCATTATCATTTCATAGCATTTATCACTCATTAATAAATCACATTGGGAGTGGCGACTCCATTGTAATAACAGCCTATATATCTTTCATTCAATACATTCCTGACCCGATCAAATGACTGGAAAACAGGTTGTAGGTTTTCATTTTTCAATTGTAGGAAGAACTTCCACTGATTTAAAAATAAATCTGTCAGAAACATCGACTTTCCAGTATAACTCAAGTTTTCATCAAAGGAAATGAAGTAATTCATGACAAGATATAGATTTATGGATTGATATTGAATTAGCTAGAACTTGTACCAAGTTAGCATGTCCAGAAAATTATCCAGATGACTATGATGATAATAAAATAATAAAAATAAATAATTAGGGCTAGGATTCATAGGTGAAAAATTACTAGATATTTATATACACATGAGATAATTTTTTCAAAATATGGAGTAAAATATAGGCTACTTTTAAAAATAATGTAATGAATATCTGTGTTACAACAAATTTTCATACTTGTAAAACGAGTACAGTTATTGCTTAAACATGAAAGACAAAATAAGAGTTTAAATTGAAGTCACAGAACAAGAGTTTAACCTTTTTTGACATGGGTCACAGCGGGTTGAGTGTCACGGCTAAAGCCAGCAAAAAAGAAAAGACGGTCTATAGAACGTAACTTTCTTTCCATATTTCATAGAAATAGCAGGATCCAGTTTGAAATATTGACGTTAGTAAAATAAATTTTGAATTCATTTCTGACACGAAAAACATTGAAACCATAAAATATGGAACATATTTAAAATAAAATATTCAATTATCTAAGTATGTGCGTTTTCTCAAATTTGTAAGAATATTTACTAAAGTCGGAAATGTGCATAAATACGGGAAATAAGATATGTTTCTAATCACTCCAAATATTCTAATTCATAAACATGTGACAAAATGCTAACTTGAATAAATATAAAGCAAATATGTATTTACATAAAAATTCCAGCCTTCACCATCATCATCATCATCATGAGCAATTATTTTCCAGTAAGACTAAATTGCCTCACACATACCAAGCAAGCGGTCTGCGGTTTGAGTCACGTAGCTATCAGCTTGTACTCGGGAGATAGTGGGTTCGAACCACACTGTCGGTAGACCTGAAGATGGTTTTCAGTGGTTTCCTATTTTCACACCAGGCAAATCCTGGGTCTGTACCTTAATTAAAGCCACGGTCGCTTCATTCCCACTCCTAGACCTTTCCTATCTCATCGTCGCCATAAGACCTATCTGTGTCGGTGCGAGGTAAAGCAGTTTGTATTGTTTCCGATTTCTTCCCACTTAAAATATTTACGCGAGGTGTTTCAGAATACATCACATCTAAAGTACATTCAATTATTTTAACACTGATTTGCACCTGGCTGCAACACGTAGGCCGTGGCAAGTTTCTTCTCTATTATAACACCAACTACGAACAAATGCACTTCGGTACCAGTGAAGACAGGCCCGTACTTACGAAAGGACCACAAGGCCCGAGCCCAGGGCGTTAAATTCCCAGAGACGATAAATGTTTAAATAAAAGCTGATACTGAAGAAAACACAAGTGCGGAGAGGAGGGAGGAAGTTGCTTCCGTAGTGGGACAAAGAGAAATTAGAGGAATTTAATTCAAAACAATGTTGGAACCACTGCTATTCTCCAATCTCATATTTTCAAAGAGTTAGTAATTCACTATCCTGTTTATTTTTATGTTTTTGACGACTCACACACAGAAAATGACATGGTGAATCTAGCCAATGTCAAGATGGTGACATATTGAAAAACAATTCTCCAATGTTGTTACAAAAATTAACCACAGAGTTTAAGGGGTGCCTCGTTGTCTACAAAGAATTCAAAAAATGTGACTAGGGTGGTCACTAGTAGCAAAACAAGAAGAAAATAATTTGCTTAGTGGAATCCTGTGTTGTTACAGTTAGTGGACTTTGAACATCGGTACCAATATTATGCATTATTTTTGTAGTATTTAGTAGTTTTAATGATTTCTGTCTTTATGTTTCCTAAAACCCGTATAATATTTTGCTGTGTACCGGCTTTTTATGTTTTGCTGAATACATATCTGGAGCCATATATAAATCATTTGGAGTCCAAAATTTTCTCTTGCAGAGGTGTAAAAAATTCCCAAATGTGACGCTGAGTACAGAAACCAAATCTGCCAGAGGTAAGTTTATAAAGGAACGATAAATCCCTGCGCCACCTAACAACACCACGTCATAAGTTAACACGAGAAACAGCTGATATTTTTGCTTGGAAAGTGTTCTATGTTTAATTAATATGAGTGCAATCTAACAATGAACTTTAAGCAAGTGGCTAATAATCGGAAGAAAAGAGTGAACCGGAAACCATATTGCAATAGAAAGGAAGAAATCAAAGATGGAAAATCACCATCAGCAGCAGTAAGTTTTGTACAGTACTATACTGGCATAATCTTACTGCAGCCGGCCTATACTGTAGTACATTCCCACGTCTAATTACCTATTTTACATTTTGCTACTGAGTGCTAATTTCTGTTACATACAGTAGGCTATATTTACCCTGATATATTACACAGATTTAGAAAACATCGCTACACGGCATGCTTTGCCTATTAAAAGAGTATCATAATTTCACACGACAATACATAATATGACAGTCTTAAATACCGTTATAGCTTTAAAAATCTAAAAACCTTAAATAAATAAGGTTAAAGGGTAACATTTTATTTCCTAAGAATTTCAGTTTTTGGCTTGTACCGTTTCCCACGGGCATTTCACAATATTTCAGGCAGTATTCATACAAGCTGTTGACGATTAACCATTAACTTGAAACAACGTTCTTTCTTTCTTTCTTTCTTTCTTACCGAGCTCGATAGCTGCAGTCGTTTAAGTGCGGCCAGTATCCAGTATTCGGGAGATAGTAGGTTCGAACCCCACCATCGGCAGCCCTGAAAATGGTTTTCCGTGGTTTCCCATTTTCACACCAGGCAAATGCTGGGGCTGTACCTTAATTAAGGCCACGGCCGCTTCCTTCCCACTCCTAGGCCTTTCCTATCCCATCGTCGCCATTAGACCTATCTGTGTCGGTGCGACGTAAAGCAAATAGAAAAAATCTTTCTTTCTTTCTTTCATTCTTTCTTCCTGTCGCTTGTCGTTCTTTTATTACAAAAATAGGTACCGCTGTGCGCATGACAACCCCTGCACACACACACACACACACACACACACACACACACACACACACACACACACACACACACACACACACACACACGTGTCTACAGTCACAACCCGCTTTTACCTGCGTCAGTGTGACAAACTCGGGGCAGGGAAATAACTGACAACAGAATACTGCTCATTTACGAACACAAGCATTGTGATTATGAGATAAGTTTCACAAGTTGAAGGTGAATACCATTCTGCCAGGAGACAGTGAGAGTTACGTAATGACTACATAAAGGAACGTGCATATTCCTGCTTTATGATGGTACAAACACAAGACAAGTCCAAAGATGACAAGTAAGAGATGTGTGAAAGAAAGTGGACCGCAGTATTTTAGTGTGAAACCTCCGCATGTCATCCAAGAAGACATGACAATAGTACGGAGCTGTTTACAGCCCACTTGTGCACTATTGTAAGTGTCTCGTAACCTCGCATGCTTTATATCTGAGTCAAACAACATAAATATATAAATTTTAAAATTAATAACAACAATAAACACCAAGTGGTGGTAAGGGGACGGATATTTGCGGTGTAAAACACAGGTTTACGCCCATCTGTAACGAGCGAGTTCTCGCCAGAAAAGGGTGTGGTGTCCCTGGCCACAACTTGAATGTCGCCATTGTCGTGTTGCACACCACAGAGAAAGCTGCATGCATGTTGCTGAAATTTCAAGTGATATTTTGGAACAGCCTTAGTATGACGAGTAGATAGAACGCACAAATGCTATTTAATCACGTTTTTGGCATGATAGCTTAGTGGTTTTGTCGCTAGTTTCTTATCAAGGCGGCTGAGGTTCGATTCCAGTACAATGCAAATAAGATATTCTAAATGGGAAGTCACACCCCAATCGTTCATACTTTGAATAAAACTGGTAGGTTTCTGGCAGGTGACTTAATCAAATAATAACTTAAAACTTCAAAGTTGATTGATTTTACGACATTTCATTATCTGTGTGATTCAGCGATCTGATTCTTTTTTGTCCTAGAAAAATACGAGCTGGTACACTAATGAGATATCTTGCTGATCATTTCACAGACCTGCCTGCCAGTGGAATAATTAATGTGATAATTGAAACTGAACAGTTATTACAAAATAATACTGTATTTGCTGTTACACTGGCCTCAATTTTTAAAGAGTTCTGGGTATTCCGTCCGGTCTAGAAAACCAAGAATAACGGCTGAGAGGATTCGTCATCCTGACCACATGACACCTCGTAATCTGTAGGCCTTCGGGCTGAGCAGTGGTCGTTTCGTAGGCCAAGGCCCTTCAAGGGCTGTGGTGCCATGGGGTTTGGTTTGGTTTGTTTGGGTATTTCCTTTGCAAAAATTGAAATCTTAAGGGAGCGTAATAGTGGAGTGATATTGTCACTGACTTCTCACCAAAACAGTCGCAGTTTGAATCCCGACCAATGCACGTTGTATTTTTTAAATGAAATTCACGACCGTCGGGTTCAAATTCTACCTAAAACTAAAGGCCCCGTGTCAATGATCACAATATAAACAGACAAAACAACAAGTTTGCTTTAGAAACTGTTAACAGATGACTGAAAAGTTCCTTTCAAAAATCACATCAACTAAATTGTCGCTTCATACAAGGGCTTGTACACCTGTGTCAACAGCTCCATGTACTAAGATCATGCGAAAAATCTCTGACATATTTTATGCAGATACAATGTATGAACTAGTATGCGTATTTCTAATTAACTCCGACGGTAGAGCGCTGAGCCCAAGTTGGCGAGTTCGATCTCGGCCCAGACTGGTGATATTTGAAGGTATTTAAAAACCGTAGGTCTCATGTCGTTAGATTTACCAGAACTTACAAGAACAGCTGGGGGCGAAAATCGCTCGTCGGTGTCTCAGAAAATCTTAAATGTAGTTAGTGGGCGTAAAATAATAATTTATTATTATTATTATTATTATTATTATTATTATTATTATTATTATTATTATTATTATTATTATTATTATTATTATTACAGCCAGAGTTGGGAAGGACACAGCTGTAGCCTATAATATGATACATAACGTCCCAACAACAGTCGCCCTAAGGTGATGTGACGATACTCCAGAAAGCCACTTCTATGATTACATGATATCGACACACTTCTCTTCCCAGTTGAGTTCCTCGCCATCAGAAATGTCTTACATTTGTGACTTCGTGAGAAAGCGAACCCAGATCAACTGCCTTTAAGCGTCAGTGCCGACAATTGGAGCAGGGAGACGGAACAATCCTAGATGAAGACTGGTTACGAAATACCTTCATAACAACTTTCCCTTTATTATAGTTGAGAGTCTATCTCAATTCGCAGTCACTTTGTGGGAGTCAGGAATGAAGCAAGAGTACTTGCCATATTATTCACCCAAATTATGCTGAAGAATTGTTTAAATGTTTATAAGAAAAGGTAATGATATTGCAAAATTGAATTCTTTCACTTATTACATGGAGAACATACTTATGTGAAAAGGTCGTTACGGAGACCCTTCAGTGTTGCACTGAAAGTTATATACCGTATACAGTGGCTGTTCTCTATTAAGGATATCAAGTATTACAAGCACTCTTTCGGAAATTCTGGATATCTGAAAGTTCTTTCTCGTCAGCGATATCTTTGAGCTACGATGTAGGCCTGCATTCTTGCATGGAGACGATCGTTTAGATTATTTTCGTTTCTGATGGTTAAACGTCGCACAAACTCTGGCAGGCTTTCTTTGACGGTGGAATAGGAAAGGACTAAGACTAGGAAGGAAGCGCTGGTGCCCTTAATTAAGGTAGATCCCCAGTATTTACATGGTGTGAAAACGGGAAACCACGGAAAATAATCTTCTGGGTTGCACTTGGTAGAATCTAAACCAACCATCTCCCGAATGCAAAATGATCTGTCGACCTCATAGGACACATGCTGTAATCCTTTGTGTATATCGAAATTTGACCACTTTGTTCAGCTTGAACACTGACTACGCACTCCTGCAACTTGTGGCTTCTAGCCTATCTCTTGATGCTTGTTTAAAGGGGCCTAACATTGAAGGTCATCGGCCTAGCCTATCTTCAGGTTACCGTACAATATTCCACTATCACTAACATCATATAGTGCCAACATTCACACCCAACTGTCGATCACTGCTAACAACGTCGATATACAGTTATAGAGTATACAATTAATACATCACGTGCTATAAGTCCTGTAATGCTTAGCATATCTCTCGCAGTTCCGCGATACGGCCTGTTTAAAAAACACTTACGCATAAGGTTGATACCAACGTGTCCCAGGTAAGAAGCTAACAATAAGTTGACTACGGCAATAGCACCGCTTCTAAACGGATAACAACTTGTTACTCTCTGCTCAGTTTGAACACAGATTATGCGCTCCTGCAACTTGTGTCCTCTACAATCCATCTTCAGAGGACCGTACAATATTCCGCTGTCTTAACAACATATAGTGTCAAAATGTGCATTTAACTTAACACCAGAATTTATCATGATAGATTCTTTATTGAAATTCCTTCGGTGTTTAGCTCAAATAAACTACACATATATGTAGATAAATAACTACCTGTATTCCCACATTTTTTTCAGAAAATGCCCGTAATGTTTAAAAATGTTATATTTGGAGAATAACACATTCCAAAATATAAAGAAAGAAACAGTGAGGGTATTTTCTTCTTACACGCTTGGTGAATAGAAAACGAAATTCTTCATCATTTCAACAAATAAACTCAGATTACTTTATTTAACACAAGGAAGTTTTATGGCCGAGTGGAGCGGCCACGCGTGTTAACGCGCTACAAGGTATTTTTGAAGTGAATAACTCCTCGAAATGTTCGGCCTACTGAAATTTCCTAACAGCTAAAGAATTTATTCTTATCGAGTACGGTAGAAGTTTCGGAGTTCATGAAATTGAACATGAAAACAATGAAGGTGTTCAAAATGTATCCACCAACATAATGTACACTTCAGACAACTTCCACTCATGTAGATGTCCCTGAAAGAAAGTCGTGGTTTGAATTCACGTCACCGCTCTGTATTTAAGCCACGACCTGACGATGATGTAAGCGTCTGATGCGGTGTAATTACAAGAATTATGGTACGTTGCGAGCGACGCATTTTGTTCTCTTCTATGTTCCATTTACACATATCGCTTTCTCTCCGATAGTCTCTATGTGATACAAAAGCAGTTGCTATTTAAAAAAAATTAATTCAGTCTTTAACTTCTTTCACGGAACCACTAGAAGTATTCAGAGTTAATCTACCCAGTCATCCTTGGTGGGAATATTAACATAAACACGTCATGTATGCAAGAAAAATGTGGAACTTGTGAAGAATGTAGCCTATCAAAAACGGAAGTGACACTAATATTCTAATACATTTGCTACCTCTATAAAATACGCCGATTTGAAAATCTTTCGAATATTAATAAGTCGAATAGAATATTTCATGACTTAATAATTACTTCTAAGTCATGTCCTTTAAATCTTTGAACAGGGAAGTCTTGGAGCCATGTAGGACGTCTTGAAACTACCTTTTGACTGAATAAACGAAAAATAAATAAATATATGTTCACGGTTTCATTTCCGGTACATTCGTGTGGTAAAATTTAACTAGACTGTCACACCTGAAACTAGTAACGAATTAACCCCTTGTACGTGATAAAATGTATTAACAAATTCAAATACATAATCCCTTCCCAGAATTATTCACGAAAGTACAACAAACACACTATTTTCTAAGTTGGATTAAAAATGAAACATTTCTTTGCCCCGTTCAGGAACTGGTCTGGAAGAGAGCATTTCTTTGACATAGCAGTCTTCTAAACATTCGAATTGAATATTTTAATAACATTTTCTTTATAAAATTAATTAGCTTCCACAACAGTTTATATGTAAGATAGTATGCACTTTTCTCAAGTTGAGAGGCACGTGCAGCTTTTGTTATGCACTTCAGATTTTAAAAAAATTGAAGTAGATTCTAGCGTTGGAAAAATTGTTTCCTTTAGATGGTTAAGAAATCTTAGTCATCATTTCCTTATATTTGCTGTGTATGTAACTGCCATCTGATAAACTATATTATTCCGATGTCTGTATTGTTGTTTGGGTTTGTGATTAATTATACGTTACAATTGATAAAGAGGCTACTATACCTTCCGAAAATTTTCCATCCCAATATTTGTGTGGGTTCGATGAAATTGAAAAAGTAAGAAAATTACTTAAACTGACCAACGAGAGAATACCAATATGGTCGATTTCCAAGTCTATTGGTGGTCACTATACACTGGCCAACAATAGCGTTCTGGACTACCATGGACGGTGAAAAATGATTGTAAGCAGTGGGTCGTACAGATCTTCATCGTCCAAATGGAAGAGGAAAAAACTGGCATATATCGAGAATCTCGTGACATCTTGTGTGCTTTGAAGTTCAGTTGATGGGTGTAACCATCTCCACGACTGTTGATGTCCCCAGGAGAAAGTCGTGGTCTGGTGTCACGTCCCCGCTCAGTAGACTATTTAAACCATAACTTGACTATAATAATGATGAGAATGGTGCAAACGTTTGACGTCGCACGTGTATAAGGAATACAATATAAACGTAACGGTACCACGTGAATTTATGTGGGATTCAGAATACAAAGAAATCATGGTATTCAAGAACTCTTCCTCTGAATTAAGCTTATCCTGCCAGCATCTCACTCTTTAATGGAACTCAAAAGAGCACTAGTTGCGTAGTGCAGGTATTTATTTTGATGAAGAGTTGTCACTTAAAGTTCCCTGTGTTCCTGTAGAGCACGCGGAAATCTTCAACTGTGTAGTGATAAAGAAAAGAAGACTTCACTGACTTCACAACTTTAGTAAAGTTGTTAACTAAGAGCCAGAAACTGAGAGACTTCCCATACGCTGACTGGGATTTTCAACACTTCACGCCTAATCGACGCACAAAAGGAACAATGCCATCATTGAGGTTTAATTACTGTACCTTGAAGAATAAACTCTAAAGCAAAGATTAGGTAAGTAAGCATACACCGACAAACATGACATGCTTGAAATATACACCTTGTACTCGGGTTCTCTTTGGCAGTCATCAACCTTCTAACTTTTTATTACTTCCAATATCTCTAGCGTGACTTTCATTGCAACTCAAATTCAAATACTCTTAGAATTGACATATTATAGCTGTCAGGCCGACTCTGTGGCCTAGGAGTAGCGTGCGGGTCAGGGATTCTTACCTGAATCTGGGGATTGGTTCGAAGTCCAGTTAAACTATGCGATTACAATTGAGGAGCAATCTGACGGTGAGATGGAGAACCTGGTCTAGAAAACCAAGAATAACGACAGAGAGGATTCGACGCACTGGCCTTGGGTCACCTTGTAATCTGTAGGCCTTCGGGCTGAGCAACGGTCACTTTGTAAGCCAAGGACCATCAGGGCTGTAGCGTCATGGGTTTTTATGTAGCTCTCATACAGCTCTGTTTTTGTACGGGAACTCGTCGTGAAATATAAACAAATTCTACCTTCTATCTCGTAGCAATTATAGTGAAAGATATCAAAGATGTAATAGCGGTGCCCTTGAAGAAAGCCATCGAAAATATATTCCCCCCCCCCCCCGATCCCCACAACGCGCCACAATAATAACAACAGTTTTTCATGCGTTTTGTTAGAACAGAAAAAGGGATTCATGACCTATTTTCATGACAATCACTCTCAAATACGAACTTACATGGGGGCCGAAGAGCTAAGGTTGGATTGTTATGTTTCAGACCTGAAGGTATGGTTTTATCAGAAGTTTCAATATTCAGTCTAGGCAGATGCTGAGAGGTCTCGTATTCCTCTCAACAAGGACCCTACCATAATTGTAGGCCCTATTTAGAACCAGAACCTACTGCAATATTTGAATTGGAAAGTGCAACATGACAATGGAATATTTTGTGTACGTTGAACTAACCAAACCAAACCAAACCCCATGGCACTACAGCCCTTGAAGGGCCTTGGCTTACTAAGTGACCACTGCTCAGCCCGAAGGCGTGCAGATTACACGGTGTTGTGTGGTCAGCACGACGAATCCTCTCGGCCGTTGTTCTTGGCTTTCTAGACGGGGTACGTTGAACTATGATGATTATATTAACGTTGATAAATCATGCAAAATTCCACGAAGCTTGTGGTAGCAGAAAATTTGAGGTTCAAACCATAACCAGCAGGAAAAATGCAGAATATTATTGAATATAGTATCGCATCATCAACTGCGGAAGTGCATTCCCGATAACAGCCACCAATGTATGTGTTGAAGGAAATTATTCTTCCGCTACTTCATACAGGATACTTGGCACATTGTGGTCAAGAGCCCAGTGCACTTAATATATACGACGATACAACGACTGTCCGATAAACTGTATCGTTGTTCATGTATTTGCAATAAATTGGGGCTAGTGTTGAATGTCTGATGGTTTCAACTTGTTTTTAATTTAGTTTAGGGTGAACCAGTCATTTTGTAAGAACTCTCTACTCACAACAGTAAAGTAGATAATGTGGGCGCAGAAATGGTCGTGGTTGGTAGGGAGGGGGTCCAGATGTAGCCTAATATCATTTTTACTCAAGTGAATGTGAATGAACCTGCTGAGATACCACGCTCAGAATAACCCCTCACTTTTTACCCAGGAATTCGAACCTCGGGTATCACAGTATTTTTTGTTTTTTTCGCTATTTATTTTACGACCTACCAACACAGCCAGGTCTGATGGCGACGACAGGATAGGGAAAGGCTACAACTTGGGAGGAAACGGAATACCACGGATAACCATCTTCTGGGCTGCCGACGGTGGGGCCCGAAAGCACTACCTTCTGAATTAAATCTGACAGCTACGTGGCGCAAACCGCGTAGCTTACTCGCTCGGTGCTGATGGTTTAACGGAAGGCTCAGATAGGTGCTTTGGTGACGATGGGATAGGAAAGGGCTAGGACTGGGAAGAAAGCGGCTGTGGCCTCAATTAACTTAGTGCCCCATCATTTGCCAGGTGGGAAAATGGGAACAAGTGGGAAACTATGCAAAATCACCTTCACGTTTGCCAAAGGTGGGGTTTGAACCCACCATCTTCTGAATGCAAGCCAATAGCTACACGCCCGTACCGATTAGATAACTAGCTCGGTGGTCTCACAACTGTGTTGTGTCTTATCTAAAGTTGTAAGAGCGACGTCTTTGTAACTTGAACCGTCAACTTTCGCACTGCTATTAGAATCTCTAAGAGCGTGTAACTATACCATGACATGAATAACCTACTACGCCCGATACCCGCTTCTGGCGGCCACGTTCTGATCTGGCCACGAAGAGTGTTGCTCTCTTCTACTGTTGACTTTATTTGGCCTTCAGATAGCGGCGTAAGGTTAAATAATCACATTTAACATTTGACACCCGCACTCTGCTGACCTATGTAAGTGAGTTCACGAGGTCGACCACAAACAGACACCGAACACACTTACCTAACAAAGCTCATAAGGGAGTAAATTTCGTAATGTATCAAGACTGTAGAACCGTATTCTTAAAAATAATAATCCTATTGGGTTTACGTCCCAAGAACTAATTTTACGGTTTTCGGAATCGGCGAGGTGTTGGAGATTTGTTCCGCATTTCCCCCTTTAGGTCAGCAAATCTACCGACACGAGGCTGACGTATTTCATTCCTCAAGGCAACTCTATATAGAAAAGTGTATTCTATAAGGCGTGATCAAAAAGCTTCCGTGTGAGGGCGTTGTTGCAGCGGACACGCAACGTAGCGCGCTTCCGATGCGGGTATATAAGCACGGACATGTAGGGAAAGGGACTAATGTGGCAAGTCGTGTCGTCCGAGGTGCGTGCGTTATTTGCGGCCATGTGAACTATGGCGACGTTATTACCAAATGCGTCCAAACAGGACCAACGAGCTGTTATTGTGTTCTTGGCTGCCGAAGGACCAAAACCGGTGGACATCCATCAGAGACAGCAGCATGTCTGTCTAAAACCACTGTTATGGAATGGTGCACCAAGTTCCGTGTGTGTCACGTTTCGATACAAGATGCTCGTCGATCTGGGAGGCCAGCCTCATCCATTACGGACAACAAGCGGGCAGTGGATGAGGCGAATAGGCTGGATCGGCGCATAACCATTCGTGCGCGAGCGATTATCACACCTTCGGTCCTCTCAAAATGCCTTGAAGTGCCGACGCTTCCCGTAGGACGAGGACGTGCAACAGACAGTTACGAACTTCTTCACGGTGTTCTACCACACGAGGATCTTCAACCTGGTGCGTCAGTGGGATGAGTGCCTCAGTGCTCACGGTGGTTTTGCTTGATTGGCATCCCGGTTCAGGACTGTACGGCCGAGAACGGAAATTTTCGATCGCTCCTTATACTATTACGTGCTTCTGTGGTGGTTCTCAGTGTGGTGCGTGGGGGAAATGTGTATTAAAAGAGATAAAAGCATCCGGTCCCCGAGCTAGAGGAATTAACCAAACGTGGCTAAAATTCCTGACCCACCTAGACATCGAACTCGGGAACTCTATGAATTCAGGAGCAATCAATTACATATTAAACACACACAACTAAGTAAAATGTGAGCTCAGCTGGAAGGCTTATCCATCTGAGCCATGACGGCCAGCAATGTTCGTCTTAGGACACTTTAATCTGAAAAATGTTTCTACAACGTGTCCAAAAATTCATTAACATTTAAACGCTTTTGAATATCAGTCGACTCCGATGAGATTCGATTCCGCAAATTTGAATAAGGGAGAAGACCGAGCTCGATAGCTGCAGTCGCTTAAGCGCGCGCAGTGTCCAGTATTCGGGAGATAGTGGGTTCGAATATCACTGTCTGCAGCCCTGAAGATAGTTTACCGTGCTTTCACATATTCACACCAGTCAAATGTTGGGGCTGTAAATTAATTAAAGCTACGGCCGCTTCCTTCTCACTCGTAGCCCATTCCTGACCCATGGTTGCCATAATACCTGTCTGTGTCGGTGCAACGTAAAACAACTTGCAAAGAAAAAGGAGGAGAGTGCATAGTCAACAGTGCTACCCTAGTCGTTCCACTGATGTGTAACAAGAAACGGAACAGACACTTTCCCAAGAAATAAGGAATAAGTAGGTTTGTTTCACAATTGGCTTTGCGTCGCACCGACACAGATCGGTCTTATGGCGCCTATGGGATTGGAAAGGGATAGGAGTGAGAAGGAAGCGGCTGTGGCCTTAATTAAGGTACAGCCCCAGCATTTGCCTTGTGTAAAAATGGAAAACCATTTTCAGGGTTGCCGACAATGGGGTTCGAACCCACTATCCCCCAAATGCAAGCTCACAGCTAAGTGACCCTAACCGCACAGCCAACTCGCTCGGTCAGTAAAAAGTAGTCAGTGGCAAGGTAGAAAGGGTGAAGCGTTCGACGTCCGTTACCTTTTTTGGTACCAAAACCCAGTGAGCCACGGTTTTCAAATTTGTATTTGAATACTCATTTACGCGAGTCTTATCACTATATCACACATCTTATTTTCGTCAATCTAAATATGTCTCCGTCTACGTTTCCTCTAAGTTCAAATGGTGCTCTCTATGCTATAGAATAGAGCTTAAAATGAGTAGCATATTCATGAAATGAGAACAGCGGGCCGAAGTTACATACCTAGCTGACCATGTGAACGGCCATCCAATCAGAGAGCGACGCTTACTCCGATACACAAAGTGATTTGTTCCCGTAGCGGGTAGAGATGTGCCAGCTGCACAAGCATGCTCCCACTACTCGAACGTACGTGTTGATTTCCTATGTGTGAGAACCCAGTAGTTAAATTAATTAGTACTTTCAACTGTGAAACACCAGCGGGCTGGTGTGGTAAACGAAACTGCCTCACGTCTTCACCTTGCCATCTCCTAAAAATGAAGAAAAGGACAATCATTCTCCAACATAAAACTGTACTGAACATCTAATATTAAATAAATTGCAAACATGCCCTCCGTTCACCTGGAATAACGTGGGTTCGATAACCCGCAAGGAAATCGAAAAATTCAGAAACGAGATTTCCTCACCTTAGGCATTGGCTCTGATGTGCACTCAGCCTACAACAAAAATGAGAACCAGCTTAATTCTTAGAGTCAAAGGCGGCCGGGTATAGAGTACCACTCTATCCAATTTAGTGCCGAGGTACTGAGTTGTGCACACATTTACCCTCCACTCCTTCAAGGGCCTTCATAGCCTGCTTTGTTTTCGTGTTCTTTAAAAACATTATGTTGTGTTCAATCTCCATAGGTTAACTCATAAACGTCAATAAATCACCACTGAAATGAAATGGCGTATGGCTTTTAGTGCCGGAGTGTCCGAGGACAAGTTCGGCTCGCCAGATGCAGGTCTTTTTATTTGACTCCCGTAGGCGACCTGCGCGTCGTGATGAGGATGAAATGATGATGAAGACGACACATACACCCAGCCCCCGTGCCAGCGAAATTAACCAATTAACGTTAAAATTCCCGACCCTGCCGGGAATGGAGCCCGGGACTCCTGTGGCCAAAGGCCAGCACGGTAACTATTTAGCCATGGAGCCGGACATCACCACTGATCTGCATTTAGGGCAATCCCCCAAGTGGCAGATTCCCTATCTGTTGTTTACCTAGCTTTTTCTTAAATAATAGCCAAGAATTTGGAAATTTATTGAACATATCCCTTGGTAAATTATTCCAACCTCTAATCCCTTCCTAAAAACTAATATTTGTCCCAATTTGTCCTCATAGATATCAACTTTATATTCATATTGTGAACACCACTCAAACTTATTCGTCTACTAATGTCATCCCACGCCATCACTCCAATGACAGATCGGAACATCCCGCTTAGTCGAGCAGCAAGTCTCCTTTCTCCCAAGTCTTCCCAGTCTAAACTTTGCAACATTTTCGTAGTATGAGGAAGTATTCCCAGGTATATAGTATATGACAATGGATACAATCTAGCCATTTCAAAGCAGCATTTAATTATGCCGTGAAAGTGAATCTCTTAAGTGATGTATTTTAAATATATTTATGTTGTTTCAAGTAAGAAGTTTGTCGCATTGAGGTTAACAGGCTAATAACTTGGACTAATTGTGAAATATGTCTAGTAATCTGCGTAGTTGTTGTGTGTGAACTGGAAGGAATATTAGTAACTTTTCTGGAACTGTCTTGGCAACGGAAGCCGATAATATAAACAACCACTATGACTCGGAAACGAAGTGGCAATGACTTATATCTTACTCTAGCTGTTACACCCTTCGTTGATGGGTAAGATTTTATACAATTGCAGAATATATATCTTTATCAAAGCTTCAGCTGTAATGCCATCTGCGGAGGTGAGTTGGAGCAGAAGAGAGAGCGCATACCTCAATTAACAATATTCAGTCAGTGTAATGCTGTTGTTGATTAGCTTCAGGGATTTCGGATTTAGATCAACACCCACGTGTATTTGAGAGTGTCGGAATCTGCCTGACAACCGGTAGCTGTAGTAGTGTGTGTAACTTATTAGGGCTAGGAATATGGTACGTGATGTGGACATTTTCGTGGAGAGAATGGGATACTCAGCATAGCCACATTATTAAAGACGAACTTAAACTTCTGAATGTGAAAAATTTCAGAAATAAATTTTCGTAGTAATGGCTCGCCGTACCACGAAGTGAATTCATTAAAAAAATTTCAAAATAGGCTACGTTGTCCTACAAGTGTTTTTACATACAAGTCCTTCAAAAATTAACCATTGTGGAAATAACCGCAAATTTCTCCTCTAAAACCCTTTAAACTTAAGAATATTGTAATAATGTGTAGTGTAGTTTTCGTTTCTTGCAAGCCTTCTTTCTACTTTAAGGTGGTTTAAATCAGCCAAACACAAACGCCAATCGACCTTCAGTGAAAGGATATATAGGAATACGTAACGCAGTTAGACTCAGATCACCGAGTTCGATAGCTGCAGTCGCTTAAGTGCGACCAGTATCCAGTAATTGGGAGATAGTGGGTTCGAGCCCCACTGTCGGCAGCCCTGAATATGATTTTCCGTGGTTTCCCATTTTCACACCAGGCAAATGCCGGGGCTGTACCTTAATTAAGGCCACATCCGCTTCCTTCCACTTCCTAGGCCTTTCCTATCCCATCGCCGCCATAAAACCTATCTGTGTCGGTGCGACGTAAAGCAAAATATAAGAAAAAACAAAGATCAAGTGTCCCTGGTAAGAAGACCTCCCATCGTGGTAGGGATTTCGGATTTAAGTCACCAATCCTGTGTACTTAAGATTGTCGGAATCTGTCACCGTTCGAGGTCTAGATACCTTATTTTTTGAAGCTGCTTTGTACATAGGATGCCTCTATAGAGACAGTTCATATACCGATAAACAGCTACAATTGGAGTCAAACATTTGATAAGATATCACCGCTTAGTTAAGAAAATGACCTTTCATAAAATGAGGTTTAAATTAGCCAAAAATAAACATCTATCCATCCTCCTTGCAGCCCCGAACTGGAGCCCACTGATTTCCGTATTTTCGGACCGTTCATGGAACACCTGGGTGATATGCGATTCAACAACTTCACGGCCGTTCAGGGTAGAAAGGAGACTACGTTGAATAGTAATGCACATCAGTACCCTACTACTCTGTATCCTTATGTCTCTGAATAAAATGTCCGGTTCCATGAGTAAACGGTTAGCGTGCTGTCCTTTGGTCACAGGGGTCCCGGGTTCGATTCCTGGCGGGTTCGAGAATTTTAAATCATCATTGGTTAATTCCGCTGGCTCGGGGACTGGGTATGTATGTGTCAACTTCATCATCATTTCATCCTCTTCACGACGCGCAAGTCGCCTACGGGAGTCAAATCAAAAGACCTGCCCCTGGCGAGCCGAACTTGTCCACGGACACTCCCGGCACTAAAAGCCATACGACATTTCCATTTCATTGTTTTTCGGTAAAGTAACGTTTCTCCGTTCGAGCTCTAGTTTTTTGTTTTTTTGTTTTTGAAGCTGCTTTCTTAATAGAATGCCTCGAAGTAGACAATTCACATACCAATACAGAGATAGAATAGGAGATGAACATCTGATATGATATCACTGATTAGTTAAGAAAATGATATTTGAGTATCCAAAAATAAAAACTATCGATCAGCAAATTCCGTTCATAACAACTTTGACGCGGAGAGAAATGGACGGGACGGGATCGCGTAAAGCAGGTGTGAGGACGGTGTGATCCGGTGTGATTTTTAATTAATAATTCACTTACATTCATCCGAATTTGGATAAAATGTGATGAATAATGTAATAATAGTGCTAGTTGTTAGTGTGTATTTATAAAATTTAATTTTTTTGTATATATATATATATATATATATATATATATATATATAGAATTTCTCTAAAATGAGTTTCGAAACGCTGGAGATGAGAATAATGGCTCAGTATTCTCAAGGGGTTTGGTAGTGCTTTGTTCCACGTCGTACTGAACGAGTTGGCCGTGCGGTTAGGGGCGCACTGCTGTGAACTTGTATTCGGGATCTTTCATTTGGCAGCCCTGAAGATAGTTTTCCACGGTTTCCCATTTTCACACCTGGCGAATGCAAGAGCTGTGCCTTAATTAAGACCACGCCGCTTCCTTCCCACTCCCAGCGATTTCCTATCTCATCGTCGCAATAAGACCTATATGTCTCGGTGCGACGTAAAGCCAATCGTCAAAAAAGAGTTCCACTTCGTAGAGTTTCCCGGAAAACCGTCAGAAATATCAACATTGAAATAGACCTTAGTGTGAGTCTAGTAACGCATCTATACTCATACCAAATATGAATTGAATGCGTCCAACTGTCTTTGCACCAAACTGTTGCAACGAAACGTCACAGACAGACAGGCAGACATACAGCAGCCAGAAAGACAGACATTAAAAAGGCTACAATTTTATTTATATAGATATTCGCTGTGAGGAGAAATAAGAAACCTCGGAAGACAACTTCTAGAATGATCGGAAGTAGAACTACAACTCATTTTTCATATGTGTAGTTTTGAAGAAGTAAACAATCAGTATCTAATAACCGTTCAATAAAACAGAGCAATGAGATGAAGTGCGCTAACGCACATGCTTTCAGTACTCACAAAGTCTCCAAACGTATAATAAAACAGTATGTACAATTTAAAGCATATTCAGATCACAGCATAGTCTTACATAGGCTCACGTATGATTGTTAAACCGAGACTTCTACTCTGAAAATAAGTTTCATTTTGCACATTGAAAAGTAACTAACCACATGGCGCTATAGCCCTGGTGGGCGTCGACCTAACAAGCGACCACTGCTCAGCCTGAGCGCCTGCAGATTACGATATGACGCATGGTCAGCGCGATGAATCCTCTCGGCCGTTTTAATTGCTTTTTAGACCGGGGTCGACATATCACAGTCAGATAGCTCTTTAATTGTAATCATATAGGCTGAGTGGACCTCGAACCAGCCCTCAGATGCAGGTAAAACTCCCTGACCTGGTAGGGAATCGAACCAGGGGCCTCCGGGTGAGAAGCAAACACGCTACCCGTGCCGGTTTTGTGCAATGAAACACATTAATAATTTCTATGGGAAACACATGTAGCAACAAAAATCGGGTATGCCTATGTATATCGATTTATGCAAATTACGAGGAAAATTATAGTGGAAGGTAAAACGAGTGGCTAACAGAGACGTGACTTGGATTATGAGAAAAATACTTATTCATGCCAATAATGTGTTTTCTCGTTCTGGGTTTCAGTGCTTAATAAAATTAGGGGAGAATCTGAAAAAAAAACGGGGTAGTCTGATGAAACCTTAGATTTCTCGTCTGGTACGTGCTAGCATTTTCCAGTGAACATGTAACCTCTTTCTCACTCGATAACCTTCATTTTTAGATCATATGCAATCTGCAGAGTGCAAGCGTGCGTTCTCTCAGAGGAAAAAATATATTTTTACAGTTTATTTAGCGTATGGCTACATCTCTTAAAAAACATAATGTTTACAATAAATATCTCACTCCGCAAGTTTAACCTTCTAATTACCCTGCACGTGTCCCCCGGGTGGTGCTAAGCGAGCAACAAAATACTGGCAACCAGACAATCCTCAAGATCTCCTGATAAATATCACATCACACATTAGAATATTTTTACAGTGTCGTGTTGTAATATTAGATTATGAATTGTATGTTTATATATGCAGGGCACTATTTTGAAGACTGTGAAGTAAGTATGATATTAATTAAACCTTGTCTGCACTACAAAACTACGAGTGTTCTAAAATGTATAACCCGCTTAAGTGCTGTTGAATTCAACCTGTTCGTAACATGGCGTTATTGGATAAAACAGAGTAAAACCCCTCTTTTATGCGACCGATTTAAAATTGCAGTTTGCGACTTTGAAAATTTTGATTTAATTTAAAATTCATTATTATTATTATTATTATTATTATTATTATTATTATTATTATTATTGGAGTGCACAGAATTGTTTTAGAACTGACAGAGAAAAATCTAAAAATAAAGGAAGGAAGGAATATCCAATGGGAGAAGTGGAAAGACAGCTAATCTGACAAGTTCACCTTGCACGGAAGAATTAATTTCTATGAAAAAGAGGAACACTTCCAAAAGGAAACATTAAATGTAGCCACAATTTAACATATCTAGGCCTACATAAGTGAATAATATGGAAAAAAAAGCAAAGAAACCTGGAAAAGTACAGGAGTATGACCTATAGTAAGAAGACGAAGGTGAAGATAATAACAGAGCTTATATTTATTGCAATGAACATTTATCTAAGTCTGAAGAAGGCTGGGTCGAGCCGAGCAAGGATCTTCTCTCCAGGATCTCAAATCTGGGTAAACCTCAAGTGAACTCCACAACTCGTCGCAGAAGACACTCCTGTTATTTTTGATCGGCCGGGTGGCTACACATCTTTACTTTCCACTCGCGCCGAGCCAACAAAGCATATAGGCCGACTCCTCGTTGGATGTCAGCCTCCCTACCACCAACCACCATGACGACCACCACCACGACCATCACCACTACCTTTGCGACCGCTGCTCACACCTTTTCCTCGCTTTCCATCACAACTGTTACGTCGTCCCATTCATCGCCGCTTCTATCCACCTCTCTCCCTGCGCTACCTCCTGTTGATCCACCTCGACTATTACGTATTCCTCCCCGCTACTTCACCCGCCCTTCTACGCTGTCTACATCTGCCTTGCCGACCACGACATCACCACCACCACTGTCCGTCGTAACAGCAGCAGCCGCTCATCAACTTCCAACACCGTCAGACACATCAGCCACAAACGAAGTCTTCAGTTGCGTCGTCCGCGGCGTAAGCCCACTCATCCCGGCAACCGACATTCAAGAACAACTTCGCCTTCAAGCCATACCCGTCAAGAGGGCATTCCGTATCCACAACTCCACCGGTCCGACGTATTTAATCAGACTTCAGCTTTCCAGCGCAGCAGCCGTCGCCCACCTGATCTCCAGCGGAGCACTTCTCTACGGCCGTCATCATCCCGTCGAACCCTCTCGCTCACCTCCCCGCCCTAGATATCACCACTCCACCTCTCGTCGCCATACCCGGCCTGATCATCCTCCCTTCCAACGCTATATCTATGTCCGTCCAACTACTTGTTCTGCTAATATCTCCCTCCCACCACCACCGACCCTTGAACATCTCCGACACCTCACAACTGTCCTCTATCACATCGCTTCAACACTTTACCACCTTACACTTCCACGAAACTTCATTCTCGACACTCCTGTATAAATCTCCATCCGTATAGCCAGTCATCCAAATTTTCACACCGTTTTTCCCTCTTCTTCATTTCAAACATCCCACTGTTCTCTCCACATCTCCCGGCCCGAGAGATCGCGACACGATCTAGGGGGCCCGCCCCGTCCTTCGGGCGGGGAATGAAAGCTCTGCAGCAGCAGCAGCCGAGCAAGTGGCTGTGCGGTTTGGGTCACGTAGCTATCACCTTACATTCGGGAGACAGTGGGTTCGAACCCCACTGTCGGCAGCCCCGAAAATGCTTTTCCCTGATTTTCACACCACGCAAATGCTGGGCTATACCTTAAATAAGGCCATAGTCGCTTCCTTCCCACTCCTGGGTTTTTTCTACCCCATCGTCGCCATGAGACCTGTGTGTGTCCGTGCGACGTAAAGCAAATTGTAACAAAAAAAATAAGGATGGGTGAACTGTTATAAGTGCAATGAATGGGCTCATGCACAGTGTGCCTGCATTGATAATGAGGGTGACGAACCGTAAAAATATGTGTTTTTGAACATAAAGTAAATTTCAGTGGTTGTAAAGAGAGTTTCTATTTTGTAATTTCCACTATATTCTAGTACCCTGTTTTATCCAACTCGGCTGATCAAACGGGGTAATTAACACAAATTTTGAAAACTTTTTGTTCTATGGTTAGGCGTTTTAAATTATATTTTTCACTGGCAATTGTAAGCAGATAGGTTAAGCAATTAGTCATAAAAACTTAACAGATTAGTACACAAAGTTCATGAGATATGCCACATTGTTTATTAAGTAAACTTCTTTGACCGACTCCCCTACAAGTACAGCGAGAAAGTAGCTGCGATGGTTGATTCACGTAGCTATCAGCTTGCACTCGGAAGACAGTGGCTACGAACCCCATTGCCGGTAGCCCTGAAAATGGTTTTCCGTGGTTTCCCATGTTTACATAATCTTTTTCATTATACTGTTCACTTCCTTTCTCTTTGAACAGTGCTATGGGATGTAGTAGCCCTCTAAGGAATGTTAGAATAATAAACCTTCTCCTAACAACTGTTACTTCCTTCCCACACCTAGCCCTTCCGTATTCCATCGTCGCCATAAAACCTATCTGAGTCGGTGCGACGTACGGTAAATTGTAAAAAATCAAAACCGTTATGTACATATAGTAATGACGACTTGTGGCTAACCTATTATGAGTATTTATGTATAAATAGCAAGAATAAAAGTGGTTCGATAATATGTCAATAAAAAAAGAACATAGATAACAATCTTCTTCAAACACTTGCAACAATATGCATTAATGTGCGTGTTTTCTGTAATCAGTCCAAATCCATATCCTTTCAGGATCTAAGGCGTTCTAGAGGACATTATTTTAAGGCCAGCTGATCGAATATAGCGGTGACCAAGTGGATTTTATGTACCAGATGGTATCATGGTATTAAACTGTTCTCTTCCTTTCACTTGGAACAATGTTATGGAACGTAGTAGGTCTCTAAGGAATATTAGAATAATAAGCCTTCTCCTAACACCGACAAGTTTCCTTCAATGACAAAAGTAATTGCCTAGGTAGTTCTTAGTCGCACGTCGTCACACTGCAGACGTTAGAGGACTTTCTCTTTTTTTCCATAAATAATGACATTATCTCAAACTGATCAGGAATTTTCTTTTTAAATTCTAGAGAGCATAAAGTGTATATCACTCAGGCCTAGCCAATGCGACACCTCCTAATCTACAGGCCTTCGGGCTGAGCAGCGGTCGCTTGGTAGGCCATGGCCCTTGGGAGCTGTTGCGCCATGGGGTTTGGTTTTGGTTTGGATATTTCATTATTGTTTTCTTAATTATTCTCAATGATTAACTGAGTAAAAGAAAACAGACAAGCTTGTAGTTTCACGTGACTGTTGACATCGTGATCATGGCCATCAAACCTTCAGTTATACGTGGAATCTGATCCACAAGGAATGGAATCGCCAGAAATGGCGTAGGATGCTTTTCACCGACAAATGACGCATATGTTTGAATCCAGACAGTCGCACACAACGTATAATGCTGCACCTCTCATGACACAGTGCTCGCGGTCACCGTTCACTTCTCATGGTTGTCCCGAGCTCTCTAAATGTTCTAAGTACAGGGACATATCCAACGAGTAACAGAACCGTATCGCCAGCATTTCGTAGAAGGCTTCGGCTTATTGGATGACAACTCGCGTGCTCATCGTGCAGTGTACATAACCAAATCTTGACATGTGACGCATTTTCCGTGCACTAAATGCCTTTCAGAAAATACAATATACTTCACAATCCAGTTACCTGAGAGTTTTCTTAAAATATATTTCCTCATATCATGACAGAAATACTCGATCCTACAGTACCAACCTACCCATAGGCCAATCATGTATGACAACTCCTTCACAATGTTCCTATACCGTGAATGGAATGGAATTCCTGATAATATCAGGGCTCTACAGAACACTAATACATTTAAACTAGTTGTGTGGGAGTTCTTCTGTGTCTAAACCTCAGTGAACTTACGAATTATTTATGTACTGTATGTTATAGAGTCCGCCTCTGTGGTGTAGTGGTTAGCGTGATTAGCTGCCACCCCCGGAGGCCCGGGTTCGATTCCCGGCTCTGCCACGAAATTTGAAAAGTGGTACGAGGGCTGGAACGGGGTCCACTCAGCCTCGGGAGGTCAACTGAGTAGAGGTAGGTTCGATTCCCACCTCAGCCATCCTGGAAGTGGTTTTCCGTGGTTTCCCACTTCTCCTCCAGGCGAATGCCGGGATGGTACCTAACTGAAGGCCACGGCCGCTTCCTTCCCTCTTCCTTGCCTATCCCTTCCAATCTTCCCATCCCTCCACAAGGCCCCTGTTCAGCATAGCAGGTGAGGCCGCCTGGGCGAGGTACTGGTCATAATCCCCAGTTGTATCCCCCGACCAAGAGTCTGAAGCTCCAGGACACTGCCCTTGAGGCGGTAGAGGTGGGATCCCTCGCTAAGTCCGAGGGAAAAACCGAACCTGGAGGGTAAACAGATGATGATGATGATGATGATGTTATAGAATTTTATTTTTTAAATTTACAATGTTATTCGCTGAATCAAGTTAAATTCACACACATACAAATGCATATTGTACATATGTATCTTAATTACTTCACTGATATTTCATTATTATTTTCTTAATTATTCTTAATGACTTATTGTAATCTGTCCAAGTATTAAGCATAATAGTTAATAAACATAGCACACGTTTATACGACCTGAGTTTATCTGTTTATGTTTTGATGTTCTTGCTACGTCTTTATTAGTCAAATAATATTGCTTACTTATCTGCGAGCTCAGTTAACATATAATGAATCGTCGCCATAAGACCTATCTGTGTCGGTACGACGTAAAACCACTAGCAAAAAAACATAATGAATTAGAATATTTTTGTAATATTGTTTGTAAAATAATACATAGCCTTATGTTAGCCTGATGAGATGTAAAGACTGAGCAAGTGGTCGCGCTATTGGGGTCACGTAGTTATCAGCTTGTATTCGGAGATAGTAGGTTCGAACCCCCCAGTCAATGCTGGGGGCTGTACCTTTTTTTATGCTATTTATTCGGGGCGCCGACCTAGAAAGATCTTTTGCCGCTACTTTGCACCATATGTTATGAACCTGCGTGTATTTGGAAATTGCGGAAGTGTAAAGTGTTGAATATTAAGAAAGAACGTTATGGACGACACAAACACCCCGTCCCCAAGCCAGGGATACTAATCGTTTACAATCGAAAACCCCTGACCCGGCCGGGAATCGAACCCGGGGCCGCCGGATGACAGGCGGACGCGTTGCCCCCTACACCGCCAGGCCGGACGCGGCTGTACCTTAGTTAAGGCCATTGTCGTTTCTTCCCCACGCCTAGCCCTTTCCGATCATATCGTCGCCATCAGACCAATTTCTGTCGGTGCGACGTAAAGCACATTGAAAAAATAAGAAATGGAAAGAGGTATGAGAGAAGGCCATCTGGCATTAATATTGCCGGAATAAACAATCTATCTATCAATCTATCTACCTTTCAATCAGTTATCATTTTCTGTGTCGTGCAAGTATCTCCCGATTGAAGTGGCCAACCTGTCCCCAGACATTATCCTCGTTGTATATGTCTGGAATATGTTGAAACGAGTTGCTCACAGTATAGACGTCCTGACCGACCACCTAATCTCCAAGACACACAGAATCGTCAGTAGTGAACGGCATAAACCGGGCCACGAATGCCTTGAAGACCTTGTGGACGGTATGCCAGGCCGTATTCAAGAATGCACCCGAGAAAGGAGACATGCTATCCAATATAAACGTTGCCAAGATTGATGTGAAAATCTCCAGCTGAGAAACCAATGAAGCCATCTTGTTAGTAAATGCCTTCATTTCCATTTAGTTAAGCAGGTATTAGTGCAGATGTATTATACATGAATCAGGTCCATTTATGTGCGTTAAGTATCATGAAACAGAGTATATCATACTTCATTGTGATGTAAAACTTTATTTGATGTCTGTGTTCAAACTCCTAGACCACGGTGATGGGTATAATAAATATACATATGACACGGGTTATTTCGGGACTACGTCTTAGCCTACGCAGAAATGCTACGTAATTATGAATTCTCGTATTATGCGCTCTTAGTTGTGGTATACAATTTCCATCTAATATTCACATCTTCTTAAAGCTACGACAATGCTACTAGAGAATGATGCTGAGACAGCTTTTTTCTTATTTGAGATGAATATTACTGCATATTATTTAAATATTATTTTAATAACGAGAAAGAAAAATAATAACAGCTGTTCGGAGCTGAACTGTTTTATTAAACAGTAGTTTGGTTGAGAAATATTTCTACTGCTGGCAACACTAATGATAGATGTGGTCGTGACACGCCAGTAAAGAGTATGAGTCCAGTGACAGGCAATTACAAGTCTACTTAGCCTGTGTTGATTACTTGGAGCCTGTGCCAAAGTCAGTGATTACAGTCTCCAAGTGTCATCATAATTCTCTTTACTTACGTGCTGTAGCTATCTGAACTCCAGTTATGAGTCCAGATATCTACGTACAAAGAAAGAAGGATGGCAGGTGCTCAGAAAATCTCAGATTCTATTCCATGCCAGGGTAATATTTGGTTGCAATGTACTAATAAAAATACCCCTTAATGTAAAATGATATCATGGCTGAATACTTCCGTCCATATCTGTAATCGGAAGAGCATAAAACAGTAAGTATACTTTATTGTCAGGAAGAAAGAGA
Organism: Anabrus simplex; assembly: GCF_040414725.1. Taxonomy (NCBI): domain Eukaryota; kingdom Metazoa; phylum Arthropoda; class Insecta; order Orthoptera; family Tettigoniidae; genus Anabrus; species Anabrus simplex. The sequence continues at coordinate 263,313,977 of NC_090266.1, read as the reverse complement.
ATTCGAGGCAATCCAGTTCTTGTAGGGGCGTGTCTGTTTACACAGAAACATATATCTGACAGTTCCACTGACCGTAACATAGAGAAGAATGCTTCTCAAGTTTGTCAATATTTTCCTTCAGGATGAAATTCTCTTCCAACATATTCAAGTTCAAATTTCATACAATATCTTATGGCGAAATGATTATTATTTAGTGTTTCAGTAACACTGTTACTGTAGAGAACTAGTGGGTTAGTTGTCTTCACTCAGAGAACTCATGGTTCGAGGGAAAAACAGTGTGTTTGCCTTTGGATGGCGTGAAGGGTAGTATTGACACAAAACAGAGGATAATAATAATGGCATTAGGTTTACGTCCCATTGACTACTTTACGGTTTTCAGAGACGCTTTGGTGTCGGAATTTCGTCCCGCAGCAGTTATTTTACGGGCCAGTAAATCTACGGACAGAGGGGTGGCGTATATGAAACAGACTCCATAATAGAAACGGAGCTGGTGGAAAAAAGATATCCGTAGAACATGACAGTGTGTTTGAAAATGACATTCCCAAGACATAGTCTCGAATGCCATAACAAATGCGCCTCTAACCTTTTGTTCGTCTGTTCAACGTTACACTAACGTGCAAGTTACGGTGTCTGGACAATTCCCCACACTGACACTTCCCCACAGCCCTTGGACGCGGCTACCTGATTAATGACTCGGATATAATCTCGACTGACAATTCCACACACACCTCCCCCCCCCCCCCTTACCTCCAAAGGCTAGCAAAAAATAAAAATGCTACCATCTACTTCCCGTACATTTATTATACATTATTTGATGTGTCTATTTAATACTCTTCAGCTATATATTATCATGTGTAGTAGTACATTCAAAATTAGAAATTCCCAAGGGCTCCTCCCCATACTAGCCTTTTTCCACTCCAAAAGAATAACATGTTAACTTTTTTTTTTTTTTTGCTATTTGTTTTACGTCGTACCGACACAGATAGGTCTTATGGTAACGAAGGGATAGGAATGGCCTTGGAATGGGAAGGAAGCGGCCGTGGCCTTAATTAATGTACAGTCCCAGCATTTGGCTGGTGTGAAAATGGGAAACCACGGAAAACCATTTTCAGGGCTGCCCACAGTGGGGTTCGAACCCACTATCTCCCGGATGCAAGCTCACAGCCGCGCACCCCTAACCACACGAACAACTCGCCCGGTCATGTTAACTTTAAAGGTCAGTGGGGCGAGCCTTGGTGTTACAGGCGAGCGAATCGCTTCGCCAATTCGCCAGGGCGAACTCGCTGCGCTCGTTCACATCAGTTAAATAAAATGGCTGAATGGTCAGCGTACTGGCCTTCGTTTCAGAGGGTCCCGGGTTCGATTCCCGGCCGGGTCGGGGATTTTAACCTTCATTGGTTAATTCCAATGGCCGGGGGGCTGGGTGTTTGTGCAGTCCCCAACATCCCTGCAACTCACACACCACACATAAAACTATCCTCCACCACAATAATACGCAGTTACCTACACATGGCAGATGCCGCCCACCCTCATCAGAGGGTCTGCCTTACAAGGGCTGCACTCGGCTAGAAATAGCCTCATTTGGTTTAAACATTATATATATTTAAAGTATAGTTCGGGCGCAATTATAAGTAGCCGTTTTCGAGATAAGCCGGACACACACAAACACACACACACACACACAGAGAGAGAGAGAGAGAGAGACAGACACGCGCGCATGCACAACTGCTTTATTAGTATAAATATATTATTGTTAGTACAGTGTAGACTAATAATAATCTATTATTAATCTTTTTATTTGGTGCGACGGGACGTAGTTTGGAGGGCGGGAGGGGAGTCGCGCTGTAGCCTTGGGTGGAAGGGATTTGTGTGGAATTGTCAGTCAGAGTCATTAAACAGTTAGCCGCGTCCAAGGGCTGTGGTGAACTGTCATGTAATCGCAAGTTACGACGACATTGGTATAAAAAAGGGCGAAATGGCTTTCACTTAAACACAACCCCAGCATTTGTTGGGTGAGAAAATGAAACATCCTCAGGCCTGCGTGGTGGTGCGTGTCGAACCCACCATCTCCTGAATGGAAGCATACAGCTACATGGCCCGTACCATGCACTTAATAGTTTCATTTAACCGATATAAATATTATTATTCTTCTCTTGCCGCTGCTCCTTTTTCTTCTTCTCGCAGAAGAAAATATCTTCAAACCGGTCTATTTTCCGATCAACTTTGTTGTACGGGAGTGAAATGTGGGTGGACTCAGCATAAGTTATTCATAACTTGGAAATAACAGACAAGAAAGTAGTGAGAATGATCGCTAGTACAAACAAGTGGGAATAATGGCAAGAGGACACTCGGATTGAGGAGATAATGGCTAATTTAGGAATGAAAGCGATAGATGAAGAGGGCCGATGACCTAGATGTTCGGCCCCTTTAAACAACAAGCATCATAGATGAAGAGGTACGCATAAAACGGCTTCGGTGGTGACGTCATGTGAGGAGAATGGAGGAGGATATGTTACGTAGGGGAATAACAGACTCGGTCATGAAGGTTAAGGGAAACCAATGGGACGATGATTATATGTTTCTAATAATTTCAAGAAGTACAAACCTAAATGAGACACTGAGCCAGTTGGCCGTGCGGGTAGGGGGCGCGCAGCAATGAGCTTGCATTGGTTTCCCATTTTCACGCCAGGCTAATGATGGACCTGTACCTTAACTAAGGCCACGGACGCCTCCTTCCCACTCCCAGCCCTTTCCAATCCCATCGTCGCCATAAGACCTATCAGTGTCGGTGCAACGTAAAGCAACTTGTGAAAAAAGAAAAGAAAAAGAACTAACCAAGGCCACACAGCTAGTTACAAACAGAGGATAGTGGGAGCATATAGTTAATTCACAGAGGCTTGCAGACTGATCGCTGAAATGCATAACAGTCTATAATGGAGATATCTTCTTCTTCTTCTTCTTCTTCTTCTTCTTCTTCTTCTTCTTCTTCTTCTACTTCTACTACTTCTTTTCTTCCACTACATCTCCCACACCCTGGTGGGGTCATGGGTGCGAACTGTGTAGCACATGAGGACTTGGTTCTGTTTTATGGCCGGATGCCCTTCCTGACGCCAACCCTCTGAAGAGTGATATATTTACTATTGCGCGTTTCTTTGGTGATTGGTGGTGTGATGTGTTCTGTATATATGAAGAGGAGAGAGTATTGGGACAAACACAGACATACAATCCCTGAGTCAACAGAATTAACCACACACGTGATTAAAGATCCGCGACCCGGCCGGTAGTCGAACCCAGGAGCCTCTGAAGCGAAGGCCTAGATACTGACCATTCAGCCAAGGAGCAGGACAACCGATACAAATATTATAACGGGGTATGTTTTTACATTAACTGTTGGAATCATACTTGCTTGCTCTCAATGAAAATACTGTATATCACTCGCCGCTCTAGCATCTACCACCAGAGTATTCTCCGGTCAATGGAGGTTCCTGGTTCGATTCCGGTTTCCCGTGCCTTTCTGTTCTGTACCAAATACCTATATGCATATGCAATACGCGCAATTTCACTTAATATGTGGAAATTTTATATGAAAACATTATATTATGATTCCCCGAAACAAGAGATTTCTGCACACAGGCCTGCAGTAGAATGAGGATTATTGTCATCCTACTTTTGTCGTTGCTAGGACAGGATATGGTCAAAAGGACAATTACAAGTTCTTCTGACTTCATGATGTATAGTCGCTAAAAAGCACGGTATTGAATGTTCCTCGCATTTAACATTTTATCAGACTTAATGTTAATTATCAATATATAATTCACCTCCTATATACGTACAAAACCTGTGGATAGTCACAACAAACATTAATCTATTTCTACAAGTTCAATAGTTTCTGAGAGCAACGAACGTACGCAATACGCCCATTCTTCTTCTTCTTCTTTTTCTTTTTGAGCGACTGTACAATCCACGTTTAATGGTTCGATAAAGGGGACTGTGTTCAGATTTAATTCCTGTGTCTTACTAACTGGCTAGCTTCATTGTTCCTATTTAGATGGGCTTTAAAAATTTAGCTCCAGTTCTCGTGCAAGCAGTGATGAATATATGCCTACTTAACACTAACACCATTTGCTCTTACGAACACAGTCTCTGAAGGCAACCAATTTGCATTGCCTATCTAATACCAGACATTAAAACTTGAGTATCCAATATCAAGTGCCTACTTTCTCTAGCACAACACATGAAAACATGAGCGCACTTAGCGGTTTTGAAAGTCTCTCACAATTAGATTTGGACCATTATTTCAATTACCAGCTTCTTCCTCCTGAGGCCATTTCAAAATGATTCAGCATTAGACCTCCCATTACACAAATTTACCACATCATTTTCAATCTTGTGTTATGGAAGGCTGACATTATGCACTTGTAAAGAAGGATGCTTCACAAGAAAAATGTCACCGTAATAGATATAAAAGAGCTCAGAATGAGTAGGTTTCTCCATGTATAGGTTCAATGTTAATTCACATATTTGTTTACATGTTGTCTAAAAGCTATCTTTATAGAAGTGTTTTTAACTACTCAAGTTTTCTAACAATAGCCTCTTCTAGGGGTTGTAACTAACTAGTATTAGTTATGATTCTCTAAGTCAAAAGATGACCTACAGAATAAGAATACTATTATTAGGAAGGTTTTTTTTACGATCTGCCACCTTTAACACAAAAATTAGCCTGACTCCATGGCTGAGTGGTTAGCACCATGGCGTTTGAGCCTCGTGTTCCATCCCGGCTGGGTCGTGGGATTTTAATTCTTTTGGCTCGAGAACTGTATGATTGTACTGTCCCCAACATTACTGCAACTCACACATAACACAATAACGCGCAGTTTTCCATACAAGGCAGATGGTCTACCTTATATGGGCTGCCTTCGGCTGTGACAGCCACACGAAAAAAGAAATCAAGAATATTCTAATTTTCAACAAATCACCGAACACAGTAGCGACGAAATATAGAAGTTGTGTTAAAAAGCAGCAATATCAACATTTGAACAATGTCTACACTAACCTGCGGTTGAAATATTACCTAATTAAATAGGCTAAGTGCAAAATTAATCGACTAATCGGGAAACCCGTCCAGCCCCCAAAAATATTTAAAAAACTGTCGAGTTCTAAACAAGTTACCTAGGTAAAGTTCATCACGTTGAAATATTACATAAAATAACTATCTCGCTGAGGAAGAAACAGGGAAAATATAGAAGAATAAAAGGCACATGCCGTAGCTACATATGAACATTTTTATCTACTGAATAATTTCACAAGGTACGTATAGGCTGAATATTATTTTGTATGAACACAATTGGAATAAAATTATATTTTGTTTCATCACTTGTAAGGCTTCTATATTTCACCCAGCGAGTTGGCCGTGCAGACAGGGGAGCGCAGCTATGAGTTTGCATTCGGGAGATAGTGGGTTCGAATCCCACTGTCGGCAGTCCTGAAGATGGTTTTCCGTGGGTTCCCATTTTCACACCAGACAAATGCTGGGGCTGTACCTTAATTAAGGCCACGGCCTTTTCCTTCCCACTCTTAGCCCTTTCCTACCCCACCTTCGCCATTAAACCTACCTGTGTCGGTGCGACATAAAGCAACTTGTAAAAAAAAAAACTTCTATGTTCCTTACATCATCAATCAGAAAACATTTCATACAAGTGTCCTTAACAGTACAAGTACATATATGTCATAACATGATGTACTTCTCAATTAACAGTGTAGTTTCATGTAAGGGAGCCAGCCAACTACCTTGATGACTGCCCTTTAAAGTAATCATCATCATCATCATCATCATCATCATCATCATCATCATCAGCGTGATCATATAAAGAGTTTGGGACAATATAGTCAAGTATTCCGTAAACTCGGACTCCGTGAGATTCATTTAATAATATGTGTGATTGTGGAGTGTAGAGTGCATGCTGGTGTATCAGTAATTAATTTGAGCTAAGATTGGGGAGGAAGCGGCTGTGCCCTATATGTTCGGTGCCCTTTTCATATTCATTTGAACTTGAAAAGGAAATTTACGGAAAATCACTTCTAGTACGACCACGAGTGCGATTTCTTTCAACTACCCATCTCAGATGTATTGTCGAGGCTGAGCACACACTGTTTCAGATCCTAAGAATAGCCGGAAATTCTCCAAACCTAGCATAAAACTACAATGTTAACCCTGTGTGGTTCCAATGTAATGACTTTCTGACAAACTAATTATTTTAATATTAAATTATATTTGAACTTAATTGACTTCTCTCCATTTAGAGTACATATAATTATGAGAAATTGTTTCTACCGTATTCCGTAGAACATACAAGAAGAAGTTAGAAAATGTCTTGGAAAATGGGTGCAGGGCTGACTGGCTCAGCAAGCTCGGCACTAGCCTTCTAAGTACAAACTTGTAGGTTCTATCTGAGCTCATTTCAATTTTATTTCAAGGTGCTCAGATACGACGACTCAGTTTGGTAGATTTAGCGGCAGAGAAAGAAATCTTGTGGAACAAAATTCCGGCATCTGGGCGTCTCCGGAAACCATAAAAGTAGGTTGAGGAATGTAAAACCAATAACATGTTGCTACAAATTGCCAGGTCAATTAAGAAAAAACATGGTATTAGAATGTAAAATCATTGAATATGAGAAAATTAAAAATACATTTAATTATGATAACTTTCACGGAATAGATCTACAATTTCGTTAGTTCGCATGTCAACATTTTGATATACGTTTCACGAGTTCAGAATACAAGTAGGGCCTACGTGGACATTGTTCAAACGAGTTTTGCTTTTGATGTGACCATCTCCCGTATTATTCCAACGTCAGGGAATTGACTTCTTATTTCGAAAACTTTACTTGCATTGGTTAGGGTTGGAACTACGACTGCCTCGGTAAAATGCTAACTACGATGATGCTCAGCGATCGCACCCCGAGGAACAAGTGTCACTTACCTTTAAGGGACTCCTGGTCATCCTTTTCCTCCACGTCAGAACCAACAGTTAGGGGGGCTGTGGTGACAGCTGCGTCTATTAGTGTGGGGGCGGCGGCGGCGTCGCCATGCGTTGAAGCGGCTGGCGCGGACGCCACCTCTTCCATGCCTTCTGCTGCCCTGTTACTTGGTTCACTCGAAGACTCCACAAGTAATTTCTGATCCAGCCACTCGCTGGTCGCGGCGCTGTCGGTCAGGTCCGCGGCTTCATCAACGAATGGCTCATGTTGTGCTACAGTTTCCATATTGCCCCGCGGCGTGGCGTCCTTGGTGCCCTCCATACTTTCTGCATGAGCGTCGTTCATCTTGTGTACGTCAGCGCTGCTCGTACACTTATGAGCCTCCTCCGCTCGCTCCTCTGACTTATCAACACATTCCGGCGAAGGCGAGTCTCTGCAAAAAGAATGCACTCTTTTAGCCATATGAATACATGTCCATTCATTAATCAGAAAGAATTTCTATCAAAGGTCAGTTATTTTCCGCACGATTGTTAATTGTCCTCTCGCGAATATTTCCAATGAAAGAAGCATGCCATAGGGTATAAAAGATAGCAATGTAGTATTTATTTATTATCAAAAGAAGAAGGCAACACATGGCATAACTTTTAGGATTCCTAGGGACTCATCTGTACAGTAGATAACTGCCACTATGCCTACATGACTTACCAAGTTAAATACAGTACAATATCAGAAGAATGTGGGATTTAATAATAATAATAATAATAATAATAATAATAATAATAATAATAATAATAATAATAATAAGAGTAATGATGGACCGATGACCTAGACGTTAGGTCCCTTTGAACAACAAGCATCATCACCATCAGTTATGATGATGATGATGATGATGATGATAATAAGAATAAGAATAAGAACATTTTACAATTTGCTTTACGTCACACCGACACAGATAGGTCTTACGGTGACAATGGGATAGGAAAGACCTATCAGTGGGAAGGAAACGGCCTTAATTTGCCTGGTGTGAAAATGGGAAACCACGGAAAACCATCTTCAGGGCTACCGACAGTGGGGTTCGAACCCACTATCTCCCGTATGCAAGTAATAATAATAATAATAATAATAATAATAATAATAATAATAATAATAAAGCTATGCGTTTAACTCTTGTACTAAAATCGGTATTAAGATACACCAGAGTGCCAAAGGTGTAGGCCTATTCTGAAAGAGAGTTCTCTAATTTACTGGAACATGTCGCCCGAATTTAACTGACTAAATATCAACTGATTACGTTAGGTTTCTTCCCGCCACGTTGAGTACAGGAGATGGGTGTGCAAACAACTGCGCTATCCAACCAGAGAGCACGGGAGAATTCTGAAATAAAATCAGAGGGGCCTCAGATCAAGGTAAAAATCCCTGGCTAGGCCGTGAATCGAACCCGGGGTCTCCAGGTAAAAGGCAGGCTCGCTTTCCTTACACTACGGGGCCGGCAGTGCGCTCCTGCATGAGTGTCATTATAAGGACACTGATACATGTAAATGGTGTTGATATTCAGATTGCAGTACCGGTACACTACGAAATCTTATATTAAAATACAGAACAAAAATAACATGATACAGGTGAACAGTTTACAGCGAACGGTATGTTCAGATTACAATCTAAAATCCAAATTTCGGGGCTTCTTAGAAAATAGATTCGAGAGATCTGTCGGTTTTACAATTTCGCCTCTGTGAATGTTGAAAAGAGCCAACCCATTCAGTCGACATTCTTCTTCATCTTCTTTATGTTTACCCTCCAGGGTCGGATTTTCCCTCGGACTCAGCGAGGGATCCCACCTCTACCGCCTCAAGGGCAGTATCCTGGAGCTTCAGACTCTGGGTCGGGTATACAACTGGAGAGGATGACCAGTACCTCGTCCAGGCGGCCTCACCTGCTATACTGAAGAGGGGCCTTTCGGGGGGATGGAATGATTGGAAGGGATAGACAAGGAAGAGGTAAGGACGCGGCCGTGGCCTTCAGTTAGGCACCATCCCGGCATTGGCCTGGAGGAGAAGTGGGAAACCACAGAAAACCACTTCCAGGACGGCTGAGGTGGGAATCGAACCTACCTCTACTCAGTTGACCTCCCGAGGCTGATTGGACCGCGTTCCAGCCCTCATACCACTTTTCGAATTTCGTGGCAGAGCCTGGAATCGAACCCGGGCCTCCGGGGGTGGCAGCTAATCACACTAACCACTACACCACAGAGGCGGACCAGTCGACATTCACGTTTGTTAATTGTCGGTTCCTGTTTATTTTCTTTTGTAAAATTCCATGGTGGGGGGGGGGGGGTTAACCCCGATTGACAATCCTTGGCTTCACCCCTGGGCTGGACCAAGGACACAGTCCCTAAAAATCAACGATGAAATGGCGCAATAGGCCTGTGTTTGCAGACGAAAATGCCAACGTGTACAGAAAGAACAGTACACGAAGCAACAAAAAGAACCATATAAAGATATACGTTTGAGGTACTTGAAGTGGCTGCTAACGACGATCGCGGAGAGGTAGTATTAGCGGGTGGCTTTTCCGTGTGCCACACTGTACCTTTGATGCGTGATCCAATATAACAAAGGAAGTCAATGATCTTCTTCTCCACACCCTGATAGGGTCATGGGTGCGCATGGTGGCGATCAAGTGGGCTTGGCCCTGTTTTACAGCTGGCTGCCTTCCTTAACACCAGCCCTATGCAGAGGGATGTTTTCAGTATTGTGTGGTCCTGTGGTGACAGGTAGAGTGTGGTGTATCTACTGGGTGTACGTATGTACATTTCCCTGTCTGCATCTATTCTTGTTTGGATCCTTTTCTGATACGCCTTCCATTTACGTTTACAAGCTGCCATCACTTCATCATTCCACCAAGATATTCGCTTTCTCCCATCTTTACTCACAGTTATTCCTAGGCATTCCCTTGCTGTTTCTACTACAGCATCCCTGTATGCCACCCATTCTCTTTCTATATCATGACATTGCTTACTGTCTATTGTTTGGAACTTTTCACTAATCATATCCATGTACTTCTGTCTAATTTCCTCGTTCTAATCCCATACTGGAACAGACGACCAGTAAACGCCCCCCCCCCCTCCCGCATCGCATATACCCATTTCCTTATCATATCCTTACGGTAAGTTCTATTTTCAATTCTCGCACTGAAATCGCCGATTAGCATTATCCTATCCTTGCTGGTGACCCTGACTACGGTACGATGCCACTCCGTGTTTTATAAGACTTGTCAAATTCATCCTCATCTGCACTGCCACATGGTGAATAAAGTGAGACAATCCTCGTCCTATTCCTCCAACTGATAAATCTACCCACCTCATTCGCGCATTTACATGCCTAACAGAAACTATGTTGCGTGCAATAGTATTCCTGATGAACAGTCGTACGCAACACTCTCCCCTTCCGTTTTTATTCCTGTTAAGAATACTTTTTAACTTCCTATCTCTTTATCCTTGTCTCCCCTTACCCGAAAATCATTAACTCCTAACACAATCCAGACGCATCATCTTAACTGACTCAGCCATTACTACTTTCTTTCATAAACCCCATTAATATTGCTATCTCACCATCGAATTCCATTTCGTAAGCCATGCTCTTTCTAAGCAGTCCTTGTCTCTTAAATGAAAGTAGGACTCCGATACTCCCATACGTCCGAGGCTTGCATAAAACTTCCAGAGCGAGCTCGCAAAAAACTTCCGTGAAGCAGGATGCTACCCTATTTACAGATAGTCCAGTAAGAATCTCCCCTTTAACAGGTTTGGGGCCATCGGAGGATTATATAGTCCTAGCCGCCTAAGCACAAGGAGGGTCATAACTCAGAATATGTCTGAGATGCCCACTGATATTCCATAGCAACTGGTATCCCGACTCGCAGGACCATTTACTAAGCCACTCAGCAGTTGCACATGATTCACGAACTAGGACGTGACTAAAGTAGCCTACACCACGAGCCACCAACTAATTACATCAGTTTCTTCCTCTTCTTCATATGTTTACCCTCCAGGGTCGGTTTTTCCCTCGGACCCAGCGAGGGATCCCACCTCTACCGCCTCAAGGGCAGTGTCCTGGAGCTTCAGACTCTGGGTCGGGGGATACAACTGGGGAGAATGACCAGTACTTCGCCCAGGCGGCATCACCTGCTATGGTAAACAGGGGCCTTGAGGGGGATGGGAAGAATGGAAGGGATAGACAAGGAAGAGGGACCTCCCGAGGCTGAGTGGACCCCGTTCCAGCCCTCGTACCACTTTTCAAATTTCGTGGCAGAGCCGGGAATCGAACCCCGGCCTCTGGGGGTGGCATCTAATCACACTAACCACTACACCACAGAGGCGGACATTACATTAGTTTACTTAATTAATTAATTCATGAAGCTGTTATGTCCAGCTGCATGTTCACCTACATGTAAAACATGTACACGGCATTCTTTTAATAGAACGTGGGGGCTGTATAGTCGAAGTGGTAAATGCGAATTCAGTTCACCTGTTGGAAAGTTTGTTTGATTTCTCGGAAGTTTAAACATTTAGAAACAATACTTACACATCTGGTGCTGCATACCGCCCTGGGGTTCACTCAGCCTACAACAGAAATGAGTAGGCCTACCAGGCTAAATCCCGGGGGCAATGACGGCCGAGTATCGAGTTAACCACTCTATCTCACTTATTGTTAGTGGCGAGGTTACGGAAAGTGGATGCCTATACTATCCACTCTTCCAGAGGCTTCCATGGCCTGTACAGAAATACCAGAAACAAAACATTATATTGCTAGGATGTACAGAATACTAACATGTCTGTATAAATTTAACTTTAGAGTCCAAGTTTCTGCCTCCCCGTGTTTAAAAACTTCACTTTAAGTGCGACTGGGCGAGTTGGTCGTGCGGTTAGGGGCGAACAGTTGTGAGCTTGCACCCGGAAGATAATGGGTTCGAACCCCACTGTCTGCAGCCCTGAAGATGGCTTTCCGTGGTTTCCCATTTTCACACCAGGCAAATGCTGGGGCTGTAACATAATTAAGGCCACGGCCGCTTCTTTCCCACTCCTAGCCCTTTCCTATACCATCGTCGCCATAAGACTTATCTGTGTCTTTGCGACGTAAAACAAATTGTAAAAAAGATAAGACTGAAAGAGGAGGACTTGAGGCCGTGTAGTCACCAGCAAGCAAAGAAAAAGCCGTGGTGCAAAGCCTTGGCCTTCCAAGACTACTGCTGACCAGTCAGACAGCGTACAGTGACATGTGGTCAGCGTGGAGATATTCTCTGCCGTATTGCTTGCATCTCGACAGTTCCTTCAGTTGGTCCCATGGGGCTGAGTGAAACCCTTTCCAGCTATCTGTCCAGAATTAAAATCCCTGAGTTGACTTAGTTGCCTCCCAGTACCCCTACTACATCACATGGCTGACAGAAAAGTCACCACCCTCACATAAGTCTGTTAACTTGTGTTAACTAACTGCTTGTGTATGTTAACTCTGCCTAGGTTTTTTTTTTTTTACGTCGCACCGACACAGATAGGTCTTACGGCGACGATGGGACAGGAAAGAGCTAGGAGTGGGAAGGAAGCGGCCGTGGCCTTAATTAAGGTACAGCCCCAGCATTTGACTGGTGTGAAAATGGGAAACCACGGAAAACCATCTTCAGGGATGCCGACAGTGGGATTCGAACTCACTATCTTCCGAATACTGGATACTGGCCGCAATTAAGCGACTGCAGCTATCGAGCTCGGTTCCGCCTAGAAGTGGGAAGTTTATGTATCGAATAAAATCCCGACATTCCACTGGAGTTAACGTAAAAAACAACATAAAATCAGGTCCAGAATCGCCTACAGTGGTATTTTAAACCAACATCTCCTCAATAATCTAATTTCAGACCATGTCAATCCATTGTTAAGCACTGGAAATACTTAAGTTGTGTGTGAATTTGTATATGATGATACTGGATTTACAATGTTAAACTAGTAGTGCCGGGCTGAGTGGCTCAGACCGTTGAGGCGCTGGCCTTCTGACTCCAACTTGGCAGGTTCGATCCTGGCTCAGTCCGGTGGTATTTGAAGGTGCTCAAATGCATCAGCCTGGTGTCGGTAGATTTACTGGCAAGTAAAAGAGCTACTGCGGGACTAAACTCCGACACCTCGATGTCTCCGAAAACCGTAGAAGTAGTTAGTGGGACGTAAAGCCAATAACATTATTACTAAACTAGTAGTATTTCTTGTTGCTAGCTGCTTTACGTCGCACGGACACAGATAGGTCTTATGGCGATGATGGGATAGGAAAGGCCTAGGAGTGGGGAAGGAAGCGGCCGTGGCCTTAATTAAGGTACAGCCCCAGCATTTGCCTGGTGTGAAAATGGGAAACCACGGAAAACCAACAGTGGGGCTCGAACCCACTATCTCCCGGATGCAAGCTCATGGCTGCGCGACTCTAACCGCACAGCCAACTCGCCCGGTACTTGTAATGTTAAGCTAGTAGTAAGCTCAACCTATATTACTGTAGGCCATAATGTTAAGCAGTGGATATACTTAAGAATGTTAAACTACTAATATTTCTTGTAATATTTTCTCTCCACGGAACTGCTTGTTGTAATTTTGTTGTTGTTGGATAATTATGTTTTAAATTGACCTTATTATCTCACTACTGTAAGTGACCACTGCCACCGGGATATTTCCCAATTGCGATGTATTTGTTAATAATAATAATAATAATAATAATAATAATAATAATAATAATAATAATAATAATAATAATAATTTTTCAGAGGAGATCTGTACACTAGACCAAATATTAAACTTGATTTCCCACTATCGGCAGCCCTGAATATGGTTTTCCGTGGTTTTCCATTTTCACACCAGGCAAATGCTGGGGCTGTACATTAATTATGGCCACGACAAATTCCTTCCCACTCCTAACCATTTCCTATCCTATCGTTGCCGTAAGACCCGCGTGTGTCGGTTGCAAATTTTCAGGCCAAGAGCTTCCGTCAGAATGATCATGTTATAGGCTTGACGTCCCACTAACCACTTTTTCGGTTTTCGGAGATGCCGAAGTGCCGGAATTTTGTCCCGCAGGAGTTCTTTTACGTGCCAGTAAATCTCCCGATACGAGGCTGACGTATTTAAGCACCTTCAAGTACCACTGGGCTGAGCCAGGATCGAACCTGTCAAGTTGGGGTCGGAAATCCAGCGCCTCAACCGTCTGAGCCATTCAGCCCAGCTCCGTCAGAATGCTTTACGATGTTAATCGGTTCAGCCGTTCTCTCAAACTCACGTTCACAAAAATCAGTCTAGTGTTTTAAATAATAATAATAATAATAATAATAATAATAATAATAATAATAATAATAATAATAATAATAATAATAATAATAATTGTACCGGGTGGTACACCGCCACGCCGCTAATTCAAACTTTGCGCCAGTTGAAACTCCTCTACTGGAGGAAGTCTGAACTTTATCTACTGTGTTAATTCTCAAGAGTCTCAGAAGATGTCCCTACTTGTAAATTTTGAAGTTTCTGAACTGGGTCGTTTTCGATGCATTTTTGTTTTGCCTGTAGTAAGAAGTGTGGACATTCTCTTCCAGATGGCACTACTGAAGGACTACAATTATGCCCCCTAGTGCGAAGTGAAAGAACTGTGTTTTTGGAGAAATTTTGAATTCATAAGTTTGTTCTTTGTTAAATTTCTTTCAGTTATTGTTTAAGTTGGCAATATTCACCCTTTCTTTCCACCAGTTTTGAATTTGACCAATAAGGAATTTCTGTAATTAATTTTCCACCAATAATGTGTTTCTTCCTCATCTAGTGTAGGGGTTTTCGTTGTTAGCCAATAAAATGATTGTGGGCGGGTGTTCTCATTCCTGAAACGCCTCGAACTTTCCACGAGGGTATATAAACTGCTGATTTTCGGGACTTCGCGCCACTTCAGTAATATCTATCAGTGTGTAAAGTACGTAGCAGGGGGCGGGAAGCGCCTCTTTCTTCGGGCAGCAGTTCAACCACCAGGTAATGGCCGTTTAATAACTTCTTTTCTTGCTAGCTCAGCAGGTTAACTCTCGGGGCAGGTCCGAAGTCTTTCTACCATGTAACTTTCCCTCTCGAGCTCCCACTCATATTGCATTGAGGTGAACTTATTTTCACAACCGTTTCTTCCTTAACGTAATGTAAATTGTCTCCTTATATAAGTCACCTCTTTAGTATGGGATTAGCCCTTGCATTAGAGGCCTAGCGCCAAGTAGGTTTTAAATAAGTGTAGTAGGAGTGCAAGAACGCCTCCTCTAAAGTTGGTATTTTAGAGGCCATGTAATTGACCTGTTTCTTTACTTAATAGGCCTCAGTAGGTTGGGTATTTTTACCCCTGTTTTCATGTACTTGGAGGACAGCTTGAAAGTGGAGTTTGGTGTGGCCTTTGATAGGCTTGAACTTAAGAGCGGGTTGCTCTTTCTTAAAATTTGTTTCTGCGTGCCTCGAGGAGGCTTTACTGTGTAGTTGGGAGCAAGTGCTCCTGGGCATGATTGGGGTTTTCTGTCCCTTTGTCGAGCCTTGTATTTGGGTAAAGTTGGGCTAATTGCTCAAGAATTGTGAGTCCGGGGCTCGAAGCCCAAATTCTGTAAAAACTGTAATTGTACATTCTTAAATTGTTGATATTCAACTGTGTTTCTGTTATTCTTCTTATTTCTTGATCTTGATAAGAAAATATAACGTTGTTAAATTTTATCTTAACTTTAATTTCGTATTTTGAGACCTGTTCACCCCCGCACCTTCTTTCACCTCTGCACATCCACAAAACGCGGTAACAATAATAATAATTTATTAACGTTTCGTCGGTTGCTAAATATTAAGAAATGCCAAAGTGTCATAAATTTGCCCAATAAAGATATTCTCGAGCCTACAATTAGGTCTAATTATAAAGGAAACCCGTTTAGTCTCTAGTTTTACGTTCCACGTCCCAAAATAACATCCGACTAAGCTGGGATCGAGCCCGATCAACATAGACGGTAGAGTGACCAGTTCCCATTCCCTCCTCCTCAAACTAACAACATAAGGTCTACCCATCCAAGTGCTCAACACGCCCAGCGTTGCTTAACATTAGAGATCTGATGTTTCAACACGCTTCCGCCATTGTGCCTAGCGGCAATTGTCTCCGGCATTTAAGAAATCTTTTATGTTTACCAACTGCGACGATATCCAATCCCACAGATTTGACCTTAGAAGACGAACGCCAACCGTGAAATAAATACGATCGAGCCGAAAATAAGCCGGGACATGAACCCTTGCCCTGGGCCAGACGATTCCTCCACAGGCAGTTAACAGCGGCTTTCTAGAACAAGGACCATCTTAGGGAAATCAGGTAACGCATCCCTCAGGAGAGCAGACGATTAGGCTTCAAGTCCCGTGTGCAATCATATTTTTTCTTCACGCACATTAGAAAGCGATTGTTTCCCAGGCAAAATTTCCAGCAATTTGTGTCCCTTAGCCCGATATTACTTGGTGGGCTGATTACACTGATCAATTTAGCCATTTAGCCACGGAGCCGGACTTCGGATTTGTATGAAAAAATAACGATAAGCAATGAAGACAATTCTTGATTAACGCTGTTCATCTTTATCAACATATTCAAAACCTGACATGATAAAGCAAAACGGTTTTCAGATTTGAAATCAGCGTGAAAAAGTGCACTAGAAACAGTAAACATCATGTCAGATATCTACCCCTTGTAAAGTAGTAGTAGTAGTAGTAGTAGTAGTAGTAGTAGTAGTAGTAGTAGTAGTATTGCAATGTTCACGATCAATCGAATCCTTAACAAACCCGTCGAACATTTTTATACGTCTCCTTACCTATCATGAACAAGTTATCAGTAGAATTTTATAATCTTTTGCGCAGTTAATGGCGAATACAATATTGTGTTTTAACTCGCCAAGGATAAAGTTATTGCCCAGCTGGTGCCCAAGTTCAGAGGCCACACGAGTCGGCACTTCTATTATCTTGTATACGCAAATAACTCCTTCCTCTGAGGAGGAGAAACATAATATATCTTTCTTCCCGTTGTTATAGCGCAGTTTACATGCCTTTCAAGTATTGCTCGTATGGTTTATTTGTTACCTTACTGCATTTACCAGATGGCTAATCATGCGACACTTCATCAGTGGGAGGGAAATGAAAGCAACTCTATTTCTAGAGTAGTGGATTGAACGAAATACCATTCTTCATTTTTATCACTGTTATGTCTCCATCACCGCCCACAAACAAAAAGAAGTGTGCATTCCATAAGTTGACCTCAGACCTTGCAGCAATAAGAATGCTGCCAGAATGGCCGTCCCCTTCCGCTGTCATTGCCATATTCGTCTGGTATGGCTATCTGCACTCATCCCGTACAGACATTCTTTGTTGTTTGGGGACGTAGTGCTCTGTGGTCACAATGACTGGCACACACAATCAGCTCTCCTCCTCCGACGTTACCCTTAGTTTTTAGTGAGTTCTTCTCCTCTTCTTTCTCTTCCTTTCTTGCTTAGTCCGTTTAACGTCCAGGGTTGGTTTTTCCCTCGAACTCAGCGCGGGAAAGAAAGAAAGAAAGAAAGAAAGAAAGAAAGAAAGAAAGAAAGAAAGAAAGAAAGAAAGAAAAAGGACATATGGTTACTAAGGTATATACACCGGCGGAAAAAATATCCAAACACCATGAAAGAAGGGATGTAGATTACGGAAAGTTTGGCAGTATATTTGTCGAGGTAACATATTTCATTGTTTAAAGGTACAAGACTACACGTTAATATCCGCACGAGAAAAGCCATCGCATAAGTGCCATGCTGGTCCATTAATAACTGGTGTAATCGCCTGACTGTTGAATGCATTGCATTCATTATTTCTTACAGGTGCCGGATGTGGGATGGAGTTCAATGCCTGTCGCACGTGGTCCGTCAATACAGGGGCGGTTAATATCGGTTGTGGATAACGCTGGCGTTGTCGTCCAATGATGTCCCATACGTGCTCGATTGGAGAGACATCGGGGAATCGAGCTGGCCAAGGCAACATGTCGAACTCTGTAAAGCACGTTGGGTTACAACAGCGGCATGGGGGCCTGTTGGAAAACATCCCTAGGAATGCTGTTCATGAATGGCAGCACAACAGGTCGAATCACCAGATGGATGTACACATCTGCAGTCAGGGTGCGTGAGATAACCACGAGAGTGCTCCTGCTGTCATAGGAAATTGCTCCCCAGACCAGAACTCCCGGTAGAGGTCCAGTGTGTTGACGCCGCAGACAGGTGGAATGCAGGCACTCACCTGGCCTCCTTCTAACCAACACACGGCCATCACTGGCACCAAGGCGGACCCGTCATTCATCGGAAAACACAACGGACCTCCACTCCATCCTACAATGAGCCCTCGCTTGACACCATTGAAGTCTCAAACGGCGGTGGTTTGGGGTAAGTGGAAAGCACGCCTCAGGGCGTCTGGCTCGGAGCTGTCCGCCAAGTAAACGATTTCGAATAGTGCGTTGCGTCACTGTGATACCAACTGCGGCTCGAATTGATGCTGCAGACGCAGTCCGCTGCACCACAGCCATACGCCGAATACGGCCTGTGTCGGTGCGACGTAAAGCAACTAGCAATCCCAGGTACTGTAAAAGCCGAAAGCACACACTGTCGCTACTAATCACAAACCTATTGTTTACCTAACATAGTGGTAGTACGCGAAAATAAAAGCGATCCATGGTGTTCCCTGCTTGATGGTACTAATTACAAGTAGTCTCATGGTTCTAATTCGATCATCCCTTGGTCGCCCCTGTTAGTAGTCTCTTACGACAGGCAGGGGATGCCGTGGGTCTATTCTTCGTCTGCTTCCACCACCCACAGGGGGGTTGTGGGTTTGGTCCGCGAGAGCTATTTTATTTCGCTCAAGTCCGCCGGCAAGCCGGTTAGGACCTTCCTATACGCCACCTGGGACGCGCCACGTAGGAGCATCACCTCTCTCCCTGCTACGCCAGCGTAATAGGTTCGTAGAATTACCAATCAGTTACGCCAAAATAAAGACAACTTGTCCTTGGATTGTGGACTAGCAAGTGTAATCTTCGATAAAAAAGAATAAAAATAAAGAATCAAATGACTTACTGAAGACCTAAGAAAAGCCCAACACAAAATAAAATCGGAGGGAAATTTAATAATACTATAATAATTTATTTCTAAATGTTAAAAGCAGAGTTACCTAAGATGTAGCCAAAGCTGTTACAATTCGGTGTATCTAAAAAATGGTTGTCTCGTGTTAGGGAAATTCTGATATACCCCCTCCCTAGCGAAGCAACAATTAAACGGCGGTGGTCACGATTTTCAACTCCACCTGGGTTTTATATCGGTAAAGCTGGCAAGTTCTACAAAGGACATGGTAAGATGTGTGCAGGAAAACTCCAGAGGTAGTAAGCTCGTCTAGCCTGCCTTAAATAGGGACAGCGAGATCAAGGGGAGGTGCTAGAAGGGCTACCCTTGCGCGCTTGGCTCGAACCTGTCTGGTTGTTGCAGCGGCGAGCGGGCGGGTTCCTAACACGGTGACGTCACTCGCGGCTGGAGTCAGGCCAAATTGTTACTCCCAAGGCCTTATAATAGAATGTCGCACACCGTCACATGATATTACAACGTAATTGTGTTTTGACGAGCAAGATAAATAGGGCGCGAGGCATACTGCTTTGCAGTACAGCATCCGGCAGACTCCGGTCTCGTGATGTCACATGATCCTGGCCGGCTGCGCGTGATGCCTACCGTCTTCTTCTATACCGTGAATAGCGTTATCCAATAACGAGGTTCCACAATGTTTCGATGCCTAAGAATGTCTAATTATAGCACACCATTTCCCGTTCTGGTACACCGAGCTCGATGGCTGTAGTCGCTTAAGTCCAGCCAGTATCCAGTATTCGGGAGATAGTGTGTTCGAACCCCACTCTCAGCAGCCCTGAAGATGGTTTTCCGAGGTTTCCCATTTTTACACTTTAATTAAAGCCACGGCCGCTTCCTTCCCACTTACAGCCCATTCCTGTCCCATCGTCACCATAGGACATATCTGTATCGGTACGACGTAAAGCAACTTGTAAAAAAATATTCTGATGCAACAACTCTTCTCTTCTACTACCAGGGATACCAGAAAGCTTAGTTTTATCCTAGAAAGGGATTTTTTAAACTGCACAAACCTCTACTGACACGCATCTATCGCAGAAAAGCGCTCATAAATGTCAGCCGACTGCATCGAATTTCAAACCCACTAACTTGGGTTCAACGTCCCTTCAGTTGTTTCATGTCTTCAAATACGTCTAGACCTAGGAATTTTATTCCGCAAGAGATTGTAACGGGTCGGAAGTCAACGGCACAGAGTTGTTGAATTAAAAAAATCTTGGCTTTAGGTAAATAAAACAGTCATCTACAAATACATTTGGATCAAAGGAAAAATTACAAAGTAAATTTGAATTTGCAATATATACACACGTATCAATGACAGTGTACTTGGATTTCCACAGTTCTAAATTTTCTAGTTTCATTGAGTACAAGCACACAGACACACGAACACATAATTATAAGCACTGCGGCTGCAGTCGATGAAGTGTTTTTTTTTTTTTTTTTTTTGCTAGTACTGCAACACTGCAGACCTTACATTATAAATTTGTGTCTTTTATGAACGTAACAATTGCTTCATACACCTTTGGTTGCGGGAAGGATAAAATACCCTGTATGTTAAGTAGGAGTTCAAATTTGAGTTTACCGGGCGAGTTGGCCGTGCGCGTAGAGGCGCGCGGCTGTGAGCTTGCATCCGGGAGATAGTAGGTTCGAATCCCACTATCGGCAGCCCTGAAAATGGTTTTCCGTAGTTTCCCATTTTCACACCAGGCAAATGCAGGGCCTGTACCTTAATTAAGGCAACGGCCGCTTCCTTCCAACTCCTAGGCCTTTCCTATCCCATCGTCGCCATAAGACCTATCTGTGTCGGCGCGACGTAAAGCACCTAGCAAAAAAAAAAAGCAAATTTGAGTTTAAGTAAAGTGGTTATTAATGTTTGTCGATGCACATTATACAGTAAAGTGGACATGACAAAAAGATGTGATTGAGATCAGTGATTGCTTGGTGGTCACAGGAACAGTTAGATGAGTCCAGGACTCCTATCCGTTAGAGATGTCCTGCAAAACTTCCGTGGTTGAATCTCATGCGAATAATAGAAGTGACATAGCGGTAATAGGTATTCCACTTGGAGAACCACGGTGAGTGAGGAGGGTATTGAGTCGTGAAAGTTGGTGAATTCTCTGAATGACTGGGATTTGATGGACCGTTAATTTGTAAGTGGTGGGTGACTGTAGAATATTCAAGATGCCGAAAG
Source organism: Anabrus simplex (assembly GCF_040414725.1). NCBI lineage: Eukaryota > Metazoa > Arthropoda > Insecta > Orthoptera > Tettigoniidae > Anabrus > Anabrus simplex. The sequence continues at coordinate 263,292,632 of NC_090266.1, read as the reverse complement.
AGTCAGTAATTATAAAAACTTGTGAAGGTTTGACGCTTAGAGTGTATACAAGAGCTTCGAAATTAGTGACAGCTTCCACTGTAAAGATAGTCCTGTCATATGGTAAAGAAAATAGACGAGCTCCTTGAGTTGCAGGACAGTAAAACGCGCATCCTCCTGCAGACAGTGAGAGTAGTTTGAGCGATCGGTGAAGACCCGAATAACGTTGGGCCTCTGGCTTTGATTATATTCTGCAAAGGAAGACTGAACTCTGGTTAGAGAAAGTAAGTCCGTTGTAAGGACATGTACTGGAGTGGAAAACATAAGTGGGAGTACCGAGTCTCATATGCAGGGCAAGATTTGAGTGGCGATTACGATGGAACTATTGGACGTAGGAATAGAAAACTGTTCAAAAGGTACATGGTAGTCATCAATTTTGGGTTTCCGTGCTTTCTCACGATGATTTCTATATCGGCCAGACTGCTGAAAATTGATGGATCATTGCTGTACATCTTACCAACCACAAATTTAATGCTAAATACTGTCGACGTACAGCAAGAATAAGTTCGGCACATTTTAGTAACAATGCATTTGTTGAGGACGAAGTCATTGTTCCAATTCAGCTACTGACATATTATCGATATTGTATTCTGTCCAACTTGCGCAGAGCGACTTTACTTCCGTTATGATAAAATATACTCCCATAATTCATTTTGCACCGGACACAACTACGTTATAAGATAAGGATAACACAAGAATCAGCTCCTCACCATGTTCGGGTCAGGGCACGAAAAATATTTACAGTTCGTTCCAGTTTTGGGACTAGCTAAGATCTCAAAACCTTGTCTGAGATTTGACACTGAAGATGTATGGTCCCAAGTTCAATGTTAAGCGCGTTACTCTTAAATGATTTCAAGTAAATGTCGGTACTTGGGACTTGGTAGGTGATAAGTTATTTTGTAGAATCCAGCGATCTAACTGAAATACAGCTAAAGTAATTTGATTTTCTACAGTTTGGTGGAGGAACTTCACAAGGATATACAGACATCGTCAGCATATTGTAATTTTTCATCCTGGGTGTAATTATGTCTTCTACATCACTGGTTTAAATGGTGTGTAGCAGGGGCTTAGCACTGCACCTTGAGGTAATCCTTGTGAGATTTTGCATGGGCCAAGTAGTTTTTGTTAATAACGTATATACTATATGTCCATCTGGTGTACAAAAGATTATAAATTCCCTTGATGATCAGAGGGGGAAGGCATAGGTTCATCAATTTATTCACTAACCTTGAGATTTCGACATCGCAATACTCAGCAAAGATATCCCGAAAAGAGCAAGCATATAACATTTGTTAGCAAATGTCTTATACGTCCGTAGTGAGGAGTGTATGGTTGTCGCAGGTACGTCTTCCTTTCCGGAAACCACTTTGAGTTTTGGGTAGAAGTTTATGAAATTCTAACCACTAATCGAAGTTTAATAAATCTCTCCAGTGTTTTCAGTATACAGGAAGACAAGTCAGTAGGACGATGTGAGTTCGGGTCCTCTGGTTCCTTTCCTATTTTCAGAATAGGTATTACAATCTGTGAGAGTCAGGATATCGGAAATTCCCTTGAAAACATATTACATTGGTGATGTGATCCGATGAAGTCACTGTAGAGCTTGGATTGATAGTTTGACCTGCATGGGACAACAGATGTTATCAAATCCTGGTGCAGTATTGAATGAACGTTTTATGGTAGCTTGTAGCTCAACTAATTTAAAGGGAGAGCATATGAAATGATTGCTCAGGTCGGTGCGGAATGGAAGCAGTTGTGATTCTGGGAAAGGTGGAGGTATTTCGTAAAAAAAGATTCCTCTACACATGCTGTTGTGGGTAACATGGGATTGTGGACTGTGGTCTTTGAGTCAGAATGCTTTGATTTTATTCCAGAAGTTGGTGATGTTGAAATTCCTAACTTATGATAAGTCTACACAAAACTCCTTTCAACTTTTTCTTTCTGTCTTTCAAAAATATTCATACTTCAGCTGTAGTTATTGCAATTAAACACTCTCAAATGCAACTGGCTTTTGGAAACAGAAGAAGAAAGACTATGGGATACGACAGGGCTAGGAATAAGAAATAAGCAACTGTGGCGTTAGTTAAGGTACAGCCCAGTGCCTGGTGTGAAAGGGAAGAGGGGGGGGGGATACAGAAAACCATCTTCAGGGCTGCCGACAGTGGGGTTCGAACCCACTATCTCCCATCATATCCCGAATGCAAGCTTATTACAGGTACGTGACACAAAGCGCGAAGCCAGGGTCAAAATTGACACACAGGCATCCTAAAATGCGTTATATTAAAATGCCTGCACACAGTAGTTGAGGCCACAGGATAATAATAATAATAATAATAATAATAATAATAATAATAATAATAATAATAATAATAATAATAATAATAATAATAATAAAAACCTATAACCTGCTTTCCAGTCTTTGACCAGGTCAGGGATGTAATGAATGAATCAGATATAGGCTGTTATTACGATGGGGTCGCCACTCCCAAAGTGATTTACATTAATGAGTGATAGATGCTATGAAATGAGAATGGATGGAGAGTGTTGCTGGAATGAAAGATGACAGGGAAAACCGGAGTACCCGGAGAAAAACCTGTCCCGCCTCCGCTTTGTCCAGCACAAATCTCACATGGAGTGACCGCGATTTGAACCACGGTATCCAGCGGTGAGAGGCCGACGCGCTGCCGTCTGAGCCACAATAATAATAATAATAAAGGTAAACGGGGTTAAAAGTCAGGTTCTGAGTTTCACTAATAGGACAAGTCCTCTCAGATTTAATTACTGCGTTGATGGGCTGAAAGTTCCTTATGGGGATCACTGTAAGTACCTAGGTGTTAATATAAGGAAAGATCTCCATTGGGGTAATCACATAAACGGTATTGTAAATAAAGGGTACAGATCTCTGCACATGGTTATAAGTGTATTTAGGGGTTGTAGTAAGAATTTACAGGAAAGAGCATACAAGTCTCTGGTAAAAATGAAATGGCGTATGGCTTTTAGTGCCGGGAGTGTCCGAGGACATGTTCGGCTCGCCAGGTGCAGGTCTTTGATTTGACGCCCGTAAGCGATCTGCACGTCGTAATGAGGATGAAAAGATGAAGAGGACACATACACCCCGCCCCCGAGCCTGCGAAATTAACCAATGATGATTAAAATTCCCAACCCTACTGGGAATCGAACTCGGGACCCCTGTGATCAAAGGCCAGCACGCTAACCATTTAGTCATGGAGCCGGACATAAGTCTCTGGTAAGACCCCAACTAGAGTATGGTTCCAGTGTATGGGAGCCTCACCAGGATTACTTGATTCGAGAACTGGAGAGAATCCAAAGGAAAGCAGCTCAATTAAGGGCATTTCCGACAAAAGAGTAGCGTTACGAAAGTGCTGCAAAGTTTGAGCTGGAAAGACCTGGGAGAAAGGAGACGAGCTGCTCGACTAAGTGGTAAGTTCCCAGCTATCAGTGAAGAGATGGCGTGGAATGACATTAGTAGACGAATAAGTTTGAGTGGTGTTTTTAAAAGTAGGTAAGATCATATTGTGATAAAGTTGGAATTCAAGAGGACAAATTAGGGCAAATATTTGTTTATAGGAGGAGGAGTTAGGGATTGGAGTAATTTACCAAGGGATAAGCTCAGAAACTTTCCGAATTCTTTGCAATTATTTACGAAAAAACTAGGTAAACAACAGACAGGGAATCTGCCACCTGGGCGACTGCCCTAAATCCAGATCAATGGTGATTGATTGATTGATTGATTGATTGATTGATTGATTGATTGATTGATTGATTGATTGATTGATTGATTGATTTATTGATTGATTGATTGATTGATTGATTGATTGATTGATTGATTGATTGATTGATTGATTGATTGATTTACATAGAACACGGCCCAACTCGAAGGATGAAAAAAACTAATACTGTGGAATACTACGGTAGAAATGTAAATATTTGTATATATTTCAAAGTTTCAGAGTAGATCTATGAATGTCAGGGTCAAATATGGTGTCCACCCTGTTAGAATGTATTATCAAGAAAAACTACTTCAGGCAATGGAATGTATCTGCGATGAGAATCAGAGAGTACATGCACTGAGGGAGTTCCTGTTTCAAAGCAGTAACAGGAGTCAGAAAAAAAAAGAAGGTAATCTTTCATCTTTACAGTTCATTTTATGCATAAACTCTCGTCTAAAAGGAAGGTGGATTACCAGTAAGCGCAGATGAGTTATTACTGTACTTTGGCATATGCTGATGGCGTGGTTATAAAGACAGACAGAAGATCCTGCCGAAGGCTTGTTGTATAATACGTTGGAACGTAAGTAGAGGTATGGTAAGATGATCATAATGTGGAGACGCCATGTGTAAGCGTTTCTCGCATTTATGACTATATTAAACTAGCTGCTGTATCCGTCGTTGACGGGTTAGGTTTCGTACAGTTGAGCAGAACTGTCATCTAGCCGAGATGAGTGGCAGTGCTGACGTCAGCTAACAACACTCTTTCTTTCTTTCTTTCTTTCTTTCTTTCCTTCTTTCTTAATCTGTTTACCGTCCAGGGTTGGTTTTCTCTCGGACTCACCGAGGGATCCCACCTCTACCGCCTCAAGGGCAGTGTCCTGGAACGTGAGACTTTGGGTCGGGGGATACACCTTGGATGGAGGACCAGTACCTCGCCCAGGTGGCCTCACCTGCTATGTTGAACGGTGGCCTTGTGGGGGGGGGGGGAGATTGGAAGGGATAGATAAGGAGAAGGGAAGGAAGCGGCCGTGGCCTTAACTTAGGTACCATCCCAGCACTTGCTTGGAGGAGAAGTGGGGAAACACGAAAAACCACTTCGAGGATAGCTGAGGTGGGAATCGAAACCCCTCTACTCAACTGACCTCTCGAGGCCGAGTGGACCACGTTACAGCCCTCGCACTACTTATCAAATTTCGAACCCGGGCCTCCCGGGGTGGCAGCTAATCACACTAACCACTACACCACAGAGGCGGCTAACAACAGTCATTCAGTGAAATGTTACTGTCGATTAATTTTTAGAGGCTTACTATGCAGCAAGCCTACACATTATTTTCCTGCGTGTTGGCGACATTACGGCATCCGATGACTCGGCAATCTTCCATTCCTACAACCTTCTTAATTCATTTGCCCTTCATTCTTCTAGTAAACTCGTTATCACGACAATGGAACAACATTTCCATGTCAGCGATGCTCGCCATTAGTCTTCTGATCTTGGCAGGAACGATCCTGGCTCAGTCCGGAGGTATTTGAAGGCGCTCAAATACTTCAGCCTCGTGGCGGTAGATTTATTGGCTCGTAAAAGAACTCCTGCGGAACATCATTCCGGCACCTCGACGTTTCCGAAAACCGTAAATTTAGTTAGCGGGGTGTAAGGGCATTATTATTACTATTATTATTATTATTATTATTATTATTATTATTATTATTATTATTATTATTATTATTATTATTATTATTATTATTATTGATGTACTTGGTAACAAAAATATTGGGAATATTTCCGCTACCGCAGCTCGTTCGGTAAAAAATGTATGATATGTAAGGGATCGAGTATTGTTAGTTGCGTACAGTTTTACGATAGAGCTAATAATAACCGAAACAACTGACATCTTCCCTTTTGCCCCCTTAATACTGCTACGCCACTGTACGCTAATCAAATAATATATTATTATATAGCCTAGTGTATATTCCGGCCAGGCCTACAATAAACACCACGTTTCGATATTCTGTTTAGCCGTGTGTCTGTGATGTAACAGAAAGACGGACAGTCAACAATGGAACGGGATCCATTTTCGGATTTTATGTACCTAACCCGAGATAAAAACGAAGTATGAGACAAAAATTGGAAGAGTACAGTCAAAATTACAATTTTAATTACACTGATACGCTACTGTAGCCTACTTCCTTTCTGGCAACAAATGCAAATTTGTTTTGTCAAGGGTACTAAACTAACTAACACGATGGCACTAAAGCCCTGAAGGGCATTGGCCTACCAAGCGACCGCTGCTCAGCTCGAAGGCCTTCAGATTACGAGCTGTCGTGTGGTCAGCACGACGAATCCCCTCGGCCGTTATTCTTGGCTTTCTATACCGGGGCCACTACCTCACCGTCAGATAGCTCCTCAACTTTAATCACGTAGGCTGAGTGGATCACAAACCAGCCCTCAGATCCAGGTAAAAATCCCTGACCTGGCCGGGAATCGAACCCGGGGCCTCCGGGTAAGAGGCAGGCACGCTACCCCTACACCACGGGGCCGGCATCGAGGGTATTTTAACAAATTAACTTTGCTACGTTTTTCATACGTTTCTGAGATTGTAATAATCGGACATTCCGAAAACCCCTAATCTAAACATACTATTTATTAGGCTGTGAAGCAATTATACTCCCTCATATGTACGTTAGTAACGCAGGCTGGACGAGAAATTTGGCGATATTGGTTTTACATTAAGATACAACAATATCCATCGAAAGTGGACTCTGTTATTCGTTATTGTTAATGATTTATTTTGTTAGAAATGTACAAATCTACATTTTAATGAAGGTTACGAAAACGAGACATGTGTTTTGTCAAATTCGAATACTGGAACAGTTCTTTGAAATCATTTAAGAAAAGGCTAGGAAACAACAGATAGGGAATCTGCCACCTGGGCAACTGCTCTAAATGCAGATCAGTATTGATTGATTGATTGATTGATTGATTGATTGATTGATTGATTGATTGATTGATTGATTGATTGATTGATTGATTGATTGACTGATTGATACTATGAGAAAACTGTTTAAACTTTTATGGATACAGTTCACAGCCCCTCAAAAAGCCGAAGAATACCACTTGCCTCGTATAACCTACTAATATTCATCATGATAAAACGTGAGAATGCATTGCTATTACCTACTAGTTGAAGAATAAGAGGTAATTATATTGAGGCTGAACCCCTTGGCTGTATATTAAATGAAGAGCAAGTAAACCTGGTAATACCTATACACTGAAATCGTTCCACCATCAGGAGCATTGACGAGTTCTCTTGGAACGGGTCTTAGCGCTTCTGATACGACTATCTCTGCAATTTATCTCTCTAATTTATTCCCATCACTTGCTGTTATGTATAATTTGTTTCGATCATTCTATTGATAATCTTCACCAATGTTCAAAAATGAGTTTGATACCGCACAAGTGTGAGGATGTTGCAGCGAAGGATTGAAACGTTATAAGCTATATGAACATTAATGCTGAACAAGCTTTGAGACTTCAACGAGCACAAAACTCATGCATACGATATGCCTTCCAACTGCGACATGACGGTCATGTTACACCACATTTCATAACACTGGGATGGCTACGCACGAATGAACGAAGGAATTTTCACCTTATGACACTTGTTTACCAAGTACTCTCGATGAACACTCCTACTTACCTATCTTCCAATTTTCGTTTCCTTTCCTCATTCCATGAAATTAGTACCCGTTCTGGTCACTTACTTGAAATTCCACTAATCGAACGAATTCCTACAATCATTCCTTTTTGTTACTGCATCATGACTCTGGAACACACTTCTAATGGATATTCGGCACGTTACTTCCTCTCAAAAATTTCAAATTTGCCTGCCGAAAGATTTTCCTGGGAACATATAACTGAGTTGTGCGAGTCATTGTATGTATGTTGTGTGCATGGGTTTTCTTTTATCTATTCTGCACTTCAGTTATTATTATTATTATTATTATTATTATTATTATTATTATTATTATTATTATTGTCACACTAATTTAATTATCGTATTGATTTGTAACCTAATTTTAATTTTTCTGTTCGTAGTATCATTTCTTCATAGAATTGTCCGACTCGTTGGCTGAACGGTCAGCGTACTGGCCTTCGGTTCAGAGGGTCCTGGGTTCGATTCCCGGCCGGGTCGGGGATTTTAACCTGAATTGGTTAATTCCAATGGCACGGGGGCCGGGTGTAGGGTGTTGTCTTCATCATCATTTCATCCTCATCAAGACGCGCAGGTCTCCTACGGGCGTCAAATAGAAAGACCTGAACCTGGCGAGCCGAACCCGTTCTGGGATATCCCGGCACTAAAAAAGCCATACGACATTTCATTTCATAGAATTACTATATCTTTCTTTTATTTTTATATTTTTAAAGTTTATTGTTTAAAGCGGTTAAGTGTAAGAGAGGGCCGTGAGCTCTAACTTCGCCACAAATGTAAGTCGGGTATAAATAAATAAATAAATAAATAAATAAATAAATAAATAAATAAATAAATAAATAAATAAATAAATAAATAAATAAATAAATACTTGTCCGCCTCTGTGGTGTAGTGGTTAGCGTGATTAGCTGCCACCCCCGGAGGCCCGGGTTCGATTCCCGGCTCTGCCACGAAATTTGAAAAGTGGTACGAGGGCTGGAACGGGGTCCACTCAGCCTCGGGAGGTCAACTGAGTAGAGGTGGGTTCGATTTCCACCTCAGCCATCCTGGAAGTGGTTTTCCGTGGTTTCCCACTTCTCCTCCAGGAGGGTTTACCTGGAGGGTAAACAGATGATGATGATGATGATGATGATGATGATGAAATAAATACTTATTTTAAATCTTGTAACGCTCACATCATATTCGCAGTACAGACATAACCGCTAAGAGTAAATACTTGCTACCATGCTGGCTATCCATCCCGCCCTTTACGAAACGGTTCGTCACTACCGACGGATTTGTTTAACTATTGCTAGTTATGGCGATATAATTAGGATATAGACTTTACCAGGCATCTCGTGACAGTCCTTAAAACTAGAAATATCCGCTGTGTGTAGAAGATAGCTGGGCGGCCCCGTGGTGTAAGGGTAGCACGCATGCCTCTTGCCCGGAGGTCCCGGGCTCGATTCCCGGCCAGGTCAGGGATTTTTACCTGGGTCTGAGGGCTGGTTCGAGGTCCACTCAGCGTACGGGACTACAATTGAGGAGCTATCTGACGGTGAGATAGCGGCCCCGGTCTAGAGAGCCAAGAATAACGGCCTTGAGGACTCGTCGTGCTGACTACACAACACCTCGTAATCTGCAGGCCTTCGAGCTGAGCAGCGTTCGCTTGGTAGGCCAAGGGCCTTCGTGGCTTTTGCGTCATGGAGTTTAGTTTCATTGTTTGGTTTGTATAAGACGGCTAACAGCTAAGCATGCATTCGTTCGAGTTACATAAACTATCAGGAACCTGCCTTCTGGTCGTGTAATTGAAATGCTCTCGAACTCAGAACCTGAAGATAGTTCAAGCATTCATTATTCTGAATTGAAAATTAATATTACAGGAATAATTACTTAAAACTATTCATTGCTAACTGTTTTTACAGGAATGCATGCTTCAAAATTATTCATTATCAAGGAAACAATTACACAAAGACACTAATATAAACAGGTGTATGTACAGAGGGTACCAAAGGCATCATTTTGTGTAATATCGAGCTACATAATCACATAGATAAATGCCTCTGCTGGCGATACCTAGTGTTTACAGTACACTGTGTCTTGTGGTATGGACTAGAGCAATTTTGTTACTTTCATTGATCTGTCTCAATCTTATCGTTGGCATTGACGATTTTTTAATTTTTTTTAATTTCGTGTGGCTATTACTAGCCGAGTGCAGCCCTTGTAAGGCAGACCCTCCGATGAGGGTGGGCGGCATCTGCCAGGCATTGACGATATGAAAGTGACTGAGGTATGAGTGATGCTAGTAATGTCATTCCTTATGCAGCCAGTCCCTACTATGAATGGTGTGAAAATGTTGCTCACAGGGTCGGTTGGTGCATGCATTTCAGTGGGCTTGGCAGACTGATATGTAATAGCCTGGCTCAGTGAAGAAAGCAACGGGGAAACTACATCACTCCTCATTTCTCTAGTACGCCTCTTCAATGATGCCTAGGCCATGTATGACAGCTAATGGTGGAGCTGTTGAGGATCCGACCAGCCTCCGGGGTGAGGACTGAATATACATACACACAGTAGTAAAATGAAGGAAATAAAAGACATAAAGAGGTGTACTGTTGTGAAAATAATTTAACATGAAATTGTATGTCTGGAAATACTTAACATTCCAACTGTCCACGAAACGGCAGCCTAGTAAAATTAAGGCTATGCAGACTCCAAGCTAGTTCGGATCATTTAGCGCTTAAATAACTAACCAACCAATCAGAACGTGAAATTTACATTACATGGCATGGTTTTAGCGAAACAAATGTTTCAAGCCAAAACCCATCTGTGAAGATCTCTGAAGAAATGGAAATTTTCTGCTATACATAACAACGGTCCGCCTCTATGGTGTAGTGGTTAGTGTGATTAGCTGCCACCCCCGGAGGCCCGGCTTCGATTCCCGGTTCTGCCACGAAGTTTGAAAAGTGGTATGAGGGCTGGAACGTGGTTCACTCAGCCTCGGGAGCTTAACTGAGTAGAAGGGATTTCGATCCCCTCCTCAGCCATCCTCGAAGTGGTTTTATCTGCGATTTCCTACTTCACTCGCAGGCAAATGCCGGGATGATACTTAACTTGAGGCCACGGCTGCTTCCTTCCCTCTTCCTTGTCTCTCCCTTCCAATCTTCCCATCCCCCACAAGGTTCCTGTTCTGCATAGCGGGTGAGACCGCCTTGGCGAGGTACTAGCCCACCTCCCTAGTTGTATCCCCCGACCCAAAGTCTCACGCTCCAGGACACTGCCCTTGAGGTGGTGGAGGTGGGATCCCTCGCTGAGTCCGAGTGAAAAGCCAGCCCTGGAGGGTAACGGATTAAGAAAGAAAGAAAGAAAGAAAGAAAGAAAGAAAGAAAGAAAGAAAGAAAGAAAGAAAGAAAGAAAGAAAGAAAGAAAGAAAGAAATAATAATTATTATTATTTTAATATTAATGTGATGTTCATTACGTCCCACTAACCACTTTTATGGTTTTCGGAGATGCCAAGGTGCCGGAATTTAGTCCCGCAGGAGATTTTTTACGTGCCAGTAAATCTAGCGACACGAGGCTGACGTATTTGAGCACTTTCAAATCCCACCGGACTGAGTCAAGTTCGAACCTGCCAAGTTGGGATTAGAAGGCCAGCGCCTCAACCATCTGAGTCACTGAGCCTGGCATTATTATTATTATTATTATTATTATTATTATTATTATTATTATTATTATTACTGAGCTGGCCCCGTGGTGTAGGGGTAGCGTGCCTGCCTCTTACCCGGAGGCCCCGGGTTCGATTCCCGGCCAGGTCAGGGATTTTTACCTAGACCTGAGGGCTGGTTCAAGGTTCACTCTGCCTACGTGATTAGAATTGAGGAGCTACGGACGGTGAGATAGCGATCCCGGTCTAGAAAACCTAGAATAACGGCCGAGAGGATTCGTCGTGCTGACCACACGACACCTCGTAATCGACAGGCCTTCGCGCTGAGCAGCGGTCGCTTGGTAGGCCCAGGCCCTTCAAGGGCTGTAGTGCCATGGAGGGGAATTATTCCTGACCTGGAGTCGACACTTTGTATGGATTTAGTCCAGTTTTACGACCGGTTTTCCTGACGCCAGCGCTATTGTTCACTATTGGGTGTTCCTGTGGTGGTTTGTAATATAATGCGTTGTACGGTACTGAAGATGCGTATTAAGAAGAACATAATTACTCAGTTCCCGAGCTGGAGGAATTCAGCTGAGTTAAAATCCCCAACCCGACCGGGAATCGAACCAGGTGCCCTCTGAATTGAAGGCTAATAGGCTCACTACTCAGGCAAGGAGTCGGGCAATCAGAGAATAGACGATGTAGGAATAAAAGCATTTAATTTTTTGGACAATCGATTCGGGAAACACATTTTCATGGATTAACTTCATAGCTTTGAAGAAAGCGGGCTTTTGATTTACATCAAGTCATATTAAAATTCAAAAAGCTTTGTTTATAGTTTTGTTATTGTGTCTCTCCTGATATGTGTAAATTGAAACGCAGTTGCGCAGAATGAGCTAGGCAGAGTCTGGACTTAATAGTTGTAACTTTACATGCGATAATTCGCATCAAAACAGTCCCATTCTAATGACGGAAGATTGAAAATCTGATAAGAGCCACAGAACTCTACTGGACTGGCCGTTTGTTTAATTGGAATTTACACACAGCAGAGTGACCAGTTTCGTTCTGCAGGTCCATCTCCCGCAGTATTAGGCATGCATCCCATCTACTTGACTACTTGCCTCTAAGTATCTGCCTCGTAGCTTAGTAGTGTTTTCAATTCTTTTCGACAAGTAATTTAAGGCAGGTTTACCTGCTGGGTATTAAATGTTTGAAATGAGAAGAAAAATAAAAAACAACGAAGTGCAATTTCTGATCGGAAAACATATACCTGGAATAACAGTGGTGGTGTGGAAAAGGTCGGATTGGGATAAAGGAACTGCGCACGACATGTGATATCTAAATCAAAATATCCAAAGGAATACAAGTGTGTGACCGACTGGGAACTAGAACAACCTCCAGAATGAGAAGAAAACACATAGAAGCTATATGTCAATATCGGAATAACGAAGATTCCATACTATCAGAGAAACGTTTGCATTACGTCCAACTGAAAAACTGCTGCTAAATAGGTTATGGTACACGTTTCCCGCATAGTCTCATTAGCCATGCTTCATTCCCTCACAGTTTAGAATTACATACCCACTACGGAACGTCATAAGTACAACGACTAGGTTGTGCAAGAACAATGGTCCACTGTGACCGCTCGGCACACACTTGCACGAAGTTTTATAACACTTCCGGGCTGGTAACAACTTGCATTTCGTTCCCATGCAGCCCTTGACAATTGTACATTCATGATACTCTGTGGTCGTTGGAGTGAAATGACAGTATTGCAGTTTATAAAGAAAGTTCAACCATCCATAGTTTCAATGAACTCTATACTCGAACAATGCCATCGTTCTTGCTATGAGTGAACGGCCTCATAAAGAGATCATAAAGACTCAAAATTGAAAGTATAGTTAACTTTTGGTCGAAGCTCTAGTGAAGCATTTTTAACCCTCGCTAAAGCTAGTCGATGTTTGACAAGGTGAATATTAAAAAATAATGGTGGCCGTCTCCCATTATACGTTACAGACTGCAGGTCTTTATTAAAATAAGCAGTTTAGATACCACAATTGCCCTGAATTTTCAGTTTGAATACTGAGTCTTAAGAGGGAAGCAATATCGAAAAGAAGTTCGTACCAATCTCCTCTGTTCATTTTGCAACATATTTCTACGTATCTCTAGCAATAACTTAATAGTATTTACGTCCATGATTTGTATACTGTACATCCTCTTTCTAAGGTAAATATTTTTCTGCCAGTCCAGTGGAAGCCGCTGTTCCAATGAATCTATCAGCTGGAAAATTAAACAATGCCTGTGGTTTTGCAGCAAGAATTCTCTAAACAATGATCAATCAACTTTCCAGATCTACGGTTGTTTGAAAATATGAAAATGAACAAGACCATGAGTATTCATTTAGGTTAGGCGCGCACTTGCGATTTTAATCGCGCGATGGTTTAGCCACACAAACGAAACACATTGTTACAAATACGAATGTACGTATATACGACCGTATAATCGCAGCGATTAAAAAGATGCAACCAAACCTACGTTCTTGGCGATGCGAATATCGCTGTTTCGGAATGAGCCACACAGAATGGAATGACTCTGTGCGCACAAGTGACCATTTAGTTGCATTTCAAGCAATTGTCTTCACTGTCTGACTGCATGAATTTTAGAAGAGCGCCAGAAATATCTGACAAAGAATCAAACGGTGATGACGACCTTACAAGTAGTGTGGCCGATACAGACAGACTGATAATGGAGACTGGAAAAAAGCAAGCTCTTTAAAATAAAGAACTCAAAGAATACAGTGATTGCAACACAAAAGGAAAACTTCTGGGAGAAGTATATGTTCACATTTCTGTCGAAATTGGAATGAATCATTCGGGGTAGAGAAGAAAAATAAAGGTATGTTTGATACCCTATGTGAGTACAGTTAATTATTTTACCTTTACTTGGCGGCGATTGTGTAATTCTAGATTCTTCTAGCGTTTCAAAGATGATGGGCGTAATGACCTTTTCGGGGAAATGATATTAGGATCAAGTTCTTTAATTTCTTATAAGTACCGGTTCGCACATATACTTTTTGGATAAACGAAATAAAACCAAGAATTAGGATAATCGATGGGTTAATTATCAGCGTATTAAACTTGAAAAGCAATAAAAGGATCCGACAATAACAATTGTGATTGGCGGAGGTATTTCTAATACCTTGAGGCACTTCAACTAATTAGTACGACTGCAACACTGACAAATTAATGAAATTAACTACGTGCATCATAAGATACTCAAATAATTGAAGTAAGAGATCTACAGCCATGCTTTAATATTATTTGAAAAACCTATTTTTCTGATGAAGGCCATATTCCCCACTTGAGCAAAATTTAAAGATGGAAAATGTCAACAGTTATTTCATGAATTTCTGATGTAGCAAAATTTAAGGTGAGCAAAATTAGACAAATTGGCATATTATCCATCGTGCAACTGTAAAGAATCAACGATTTATCAGTCGTAGTGCGTGCGTAAGAATAAACTACTGCGACAGCGATTTTTCTGTCGCAGCAACCAGAAATCGCAACATTAGATCGTTGGTCGAGTTGACTAAGAGCCTCTTCACAGCCGCGACTACCAGGAATTGTCTTCCAATTCAGAAGGTAGACCGTTGCTCTTTGACCAACCGGAGGTATCTACAATCATAAACTTTTATTCTTATTCCCAATAATGTATAATATCGGGCTCATTGGCTGAATGATCAGCATAGTGGCCTTCGGTTCATAGAGACCCAGACTGGCACCTGACCGTAAAACTAGGCTTAAATTAATTCACATTAGTGCTAACTCCAGAAAATCGGGATTGCGTCCAGGAACGAGAAAAAAGAATTTCAGAAAATCCATGATAAAAATACAGTAATTGACGTTTGGAGGAAAAAGATGAGTTTAAATTGATGCGTGGGAGAACGACAATCTTTAAGATGCTGTAGATGGGCGATACACGCATTTACAACTTATTTACGTCCATAATTTTTCAAGCGTGAATTTTCAGTAATGAAAAGTAAAATTAATCGAAGTATGTTTTGTTTAAAACGGATAGCAAGCAATCTACTTCCAGTTGAGAGATTCCAGAAAATCTTATTCCGAGATGCATACAGTTTCCTCGCCAGTGTAAGGGAAATGAATCTGAAAATGATGGGGAAGAGGATTTCATTCAAAATGAGAGTGAGCAGCAAATCAAACTAGCTTGTAAGAAAGTTGGTTGATATGTATGTCTCTCTGTTACACATTCATAACGAAAAAACCTCACCGCCCAAGGCGCCACAGCCCCGAATGGCCATGACCTACCAAGCGACCGCTGCTCAGTCCGAGAGCCTGCAGATTACGAGGTGTCCTGTAGTCAGCACGACGGGTAGTCTCGGCCGGTATTCTTGGATTCCTAGACCGTGGCCGCCATCTCACCGTCAGATAGCCCTTCAACTGTAATCACGTAGGCTGAGTAGACATCGAACCAGCCCTCAGATGCAGGTAAAAATCCCAGGCCTGGCCGGGAATTGAACCCGGGGCCTCCGGATAAGAGGCAGGCACGCTACACCTACACCGCGGGGCCTGCATCATAAAGAAGAAGGCCGATATAATTTGCTGAATATTCAGCGCAGTAGGCTACGGTTCAGTGGGTCCTGAGTTCAATTCTCGGCCGGGTAGGGGGATTTTATCCGTTTGTGGTTAATTTCTGTAGCTTGTGGACTGGGTGTTTGTGTTTTTGTCTTAATACTTCTTGTATAAACACTGCACCCTCCATACAGGATTGGGGTCAGGAAAGGCAAACAGCTGTAAACTGGACCAAATTCACATGTGTTACATAGTTCGCACCCGCGAACCCTCCAGGGTGTGGGAAAAAGGGTGGAAGAAGAATAAGAAGAAGAAGAGAGAAGAAGAAAAATAAAAGTGATTTTTTTTAATATTGGCTCATAAATTTTTGTTAGGTGGGTTGCGTAGTGTAGTTGGTGACTTACTCGATTCTTATTCTAAAGGATGCGGGTAATCCTGGCGCAGTCAGTTAGCATTTAAAAGACTACTTAAATATAAGAGATCTAAATCATTAGATTTACTTCTCAGTGCAATTCTCAGACAAGTCATAGCAGTTAAATAAACGTTCAACACATTTCTCGTTACGGTCATAAAAGTGTCTCCTCGGCAACTTACTTCTTAACGTTAACTGAAACGTCAGTAATATGTTGTAGAAACTTGCTGTAGGATGCCTTGCAAAACGAGTCGTACTCCTAGAATCAGAACCAGACAACCGAAACATTTATATATTTCTGACGGTAACGTTTTGAGCTGATTAATTTCTTATTTCCCATTTCGTACAGAAGAAAAAGTTAGATGAACATGTAGACGTCTTGCATCACCTCGGACAAAGAGTTCCTGACTCTAGAAAAAAGCAAAGTAAGACATACAGACGTAACATATCACCATATTTTATTGCCCAAGAAAACAACGAATGAGAGCCTCTGATTCGTAGATCTCACAGAGTGGTTGGTGGGTCGTGATGTCCATAAACTGCATTCTCTCAATTATCCCAGGCAAGTTCGATAGAATTCACGGCTGGAAAACATGGTGGCCACTCTAATCGAGCAATATCGTAATCATTAAGGAAGTCATTAACGAGAACCGCATGATGGATGCGCGCATTCTCGTCCATGACGACAAATTCACCTCCAAAATGCTGGCGATGCGGTGTCACTATGGGTCGCAGGACGTCATCCCTGTATCGTACAGCAGTGTCATTGGCCTTCATGACTAGGAGTGTTGTACGGTGGCCTCCAAACCATCAGGGACACACATCCTTCCTGCGTGCGCTGGACAATGTGTCCGAGACGTGAAGCCTGACCAGACTGCCTCCAAACACGCTGCCGACGATCGTCAGTAAAGCTATGAGACATTCATAGGTAAAAAGAACTCACGCCATGTTGCGCGTCCCAAACCGCACGGCCAACTCGCCCGGTTACACGAATTCTACCCCAAGGAACATATGAATTCACCCCCAGGATTTCCGTCGCATGCTCATTTCTACACATGAATTCCCTCCTAGCCGTCCAGGTGAAACAACACATTCCTTCCCACGTACAATAGACTTAGGACCATCAGCAATGATATTGCTGGTATGGTTAAACATATTTGTACTACGACCTACCGATTGTCAAAAGGAATTCGTTAAATATAGTTCGACGAGAGGAATAATTTGAAAAGTATATTAAAATAATTCAGATAAAAGGGAATGCATACCATTTGAAACTAAAACGAGCATTTAAAATACGAATAATTTAAGGGCTTTAAGGATCATGTACGAAAGGAATGTCTGGAATAGTAGCTGTTCATCTTCATTTTTAACAACATATGCTCCTAACGAAATAACCTCTTGTTACCGAACATCCTTTATACTCCACAATTTTATTGAAAATGAATTTTTCCTGTCTTGCTTTGCTTCTTACTTTGGGACCCTATTAAAAGGTATGGATCGCACTGTGTGAGTGGGAGGAATGGAACAATCCATTCGGTTAAGCAAGAAACACGTCGCACTTATTCGTAGTACGGTCGGTATAATTTACCCACAGTTCATATATCCTGACGTCAAGGGGGCGAACTCATACAAAAGTTTCCCCTTACCACCCCTCAGTAGGACCGCGGGTAGTATTCACAAGACGTCATTCATTTGTGACGTTCAGAGACCACTGCTCCTTTAATGCGGGTCAGTGGCGTGAACCAGGCGTCTACTGGCAGGAAACGTGGTTTAATTGCTTCTTTTTCTTGTCCTTTCCTTTCAACTTATTGGGTGGGCATTTAAATGGATTTGGTCCATTTTGACGGCCGGATATCCTTCCGGACGCCAGGCTTATGCGGTGGAATGTATTCACAAATGTGTGTTTCTGTGGTGATTTGAGGTGTGGTTTGTTGTATTTAGATGAGGAGAAGTGCATTAAGACGGATACAAACACCAGTCCCCGAGCAAGGGAAATTAACCATATGAAGTTAAAATCCTCGACCCGGCCTGGAATCGAACCCGGGGCCCTTTAGTACGCTGACCATTCAGCAAAGAAGCCGGAATCGTGGTATGATTGTTTACATTCTTATGTAACAAACGGATGTTCAAAAGTAGATATGAATGAAGATAGCTTGTGAGAAACTACTCTATAGAATAGTAGGTTGGCGTGGGACTTGCATAATCAGCTCCATGGAGGGCCAAATGGTGATCATGACATGCACTGGAATGCCAGAGCTCAAGTATATTTGCAGAGTGAAGCGATTACATAAAGGTGAAGATAATGACACAAGATAGTACGTAGCGGAGTTCATCAAACCAATGTGTAGACTGATGTCTGTCTGGTAGGTCATCAGTCCAGAGGCTGGTTGGATCCTCACATAGCACCACCAAAGGCTATGCAGCTATAGGAAAACCACAAAAACCAATGACAGCACCAAAATGAGGCGTACTGGGCAAGACGAGGAGTGCGTTAGTTTGCCTCACTGGGCCAGACAGTGCTATTGTAGCATGACTAACCCTATGAGCAACACCTTTCTCAAACCTCAGACGCACTGGATGTGCTCCGAATGTCATTACTCAGCACAACGCATACCCCAGCACTCAGCACAACGCATACCCCAGCCCTTCAAAAATCCGACTGCCTCTGCCGGGTTTGAACCCGCTATCTTGGGATTCGGAGGCCGACACTCTACCACGAATCCACAGAGGCAGCTATGGTACATGATGAAACACCTTGAATGCAGAAATTACATTAATAACTCAAATAGAACTGAAATCTCAAAAAACTTCAAGCTTACCTAGCGATCGTGTCCACGACTGTGTCACGTGACATTTTAGTTTCTGCTTTCTGAACATCAGCAGCAGGCCTTTCAGGTACCCCAGGTGCAGTTAAGGATAATGAAGTTGTTTCATCCACTGAAATAGAAACAGGAGCATCCGGTCGGTCTACAGGAGAACTCTCATTATCGTTAGAGGCTGTTTCATCTTCCGCAGTAAGTTTGGCTACTGATTCTACCAGTGGCGATACCACCGATGCATTAGAAACCACTTCCGATTGATATGAAGTATTAGTAACACAATCCATTTTAGTAGTCGTGTCTAGGCTTGGAGCCTCGATAAGTGTGGGTATATCCATCTGGGTTGAATTTCCAGTTTCACCAGTTGACGCCAATGAGGTCCCTGAACGTGATGCTCCAGGTTCGATGACTGGAGTTTGAACGAAATCATCCTCACGTATCTTCTCTGGATTAACGATCGGTTCTGTGTTTCGAGGTATAACTGGAGACGGATTCGGCTTCGATCCATTTACAGCAGTTCCTATTGCTTTTTCTTCAGTCACTGTGCTGGTCTCTGCGTCTGTCACTGACGTTTCTACTGGTGATGGAGTAGAATCTACCACAGATGCTACCGCTGAGCTCGTAGCTGGTGTAGCAACAGGAAATTCTACTACATCGGAAAGTGCATCTACAATCGGTTCTGCAACTGCTGTCGTTACGGAAATCATTGCTAATGTCAAATCAGAACCATCCTCCAAATTATCCGCTGGCTTCGTGTCAGCATGACCAGGTGTTTCAGCAGCACACGCTGTCTCCAATCTGTAACAAGAAAAGGAACAGATATAATTTCAAAATCTTGCATCATTTCAGTTACAGTTCACTTATCATGTATTGCACTTCATCTGATTGGATATTTAGGTATGAGATATTTGGAGAAAAAACTACTTTAAGGACAACCTTTTCCATTCATCACGCGTAAACGCTTTCTCTTTTTTGCCAGTGATTTAACGTCGTACTAAAATATCGAAGTTTTCGGAGACGCAAAGATAAGAAAGGGCTAGTATTGGAAGCGACCGTGGCTTTAATTATGGTACATCCCCAGCATGTTCTTGGTGTAAAAATGGGAATACCACGGAAAACAATCTCCATGGCTGCCAAAGGTGGGATTCGAACCCATCGTCTCCCGAATGCAAGCTCACAGCTACGCGATCCTAACCGCACCGCCACCTCTCTCGGTTGGCGTAAGTGCTCTCCAAGGGCATGTTAAAGGCCAACTCTGAAGAAGGTGGAAGGTAAGGGCCTCAAGTTTTCGTAATCTTGGTAATGAGTTGGATAGAGAAATTAGACCAGTTGACCAGGAATTATCCTGGCAGTGAATGAGCCCAAGAGCCATGTGCCTCTCAATGAGTGGAAGTTTTGTTTCGAAAATTTTTGACTCCCTGGTTGGCAATTCATGGCAAATCGAGCACGCCTTTGCCGCCTCGACTAGGCAACTTCCCTGTAAAGATATGTTTATTTTTCTTCTGTTTAACGTCACAAAAACACAGATAGGTTTTCGGTGCATTAGAATAGAAGAGGCTAGGACTGGGAAGGTAGTGACTGTGGCATCATCTAAAGCATAGACCCAGCACTTACATAATGTGGTAATGGAAACCATGGAGAACCATCTTCAGACTTGCCAATGCTGGGCTTTGATCCCATCACCTCTCTATTGCAACCTGCGCCGCGTAGTCAAATATCTCGATAGTCCACGTTCGTATTATTAAGGTACGAAGTAGGATTAATAGAAAGAAAAACTGATTGGCTGTTCTTAGAAATGTTTCAGATACCATCAAACTAGCTCATGTTTCAAATGAGAAAGAAGACGTATTTTCCTAAACCTCATCCCTTCCAATCTAAACGCTAACGTCACATGTAAATATATTTTTGTAACACAAATATGAAGTTCGGTATTGAACTAGAAACTTTAGAGCCATGTTTCATGCCTCACCTCGAATAAATGTTCACATTCGCTGCATTTTTTATAATAAATAATTTCGTGTGGCTATTTCCAGCCGAGTGCAGCCCTTGTAAAGCAGACCCTCCGATGAAGGTGGACGGCATCTGCCATATGTAGGTAACTGCGTGTCATTGTGGTGGAGGATAGTGTTGTGTGGTGTGCAGGGATGTTGGGGACAGCACAAACACCCAGCCCCCGAGCCAATGGAATTAACCAATGAAGGTTAAAATCCCCGACCCGGCCGGGAATCGAACCCGGGACCCTCTGAACCGAAGGCCAGTACGCTGACCATTCAGCCAACGAGTCGGACATTTTTTTAAAATAACAAGCCAAAGCCCCCGTGCGATATTTCTTATAACTTGAAAGGACATTGTTAGTTATTAATAACATAATCGAATAGTAATTCAATCAATCAGCAGGCTCGAAAATCAGAGCCTCACGATTCTGCTGAGCTATATGTCGGGTGGTCAAAATAAAAGTGCCCGAAAAATATTGATAAGACTGACGTGGAATACATCCTTGTTAATGAACAGGAGAAAGGCCTATCACAGGAAGTGCTGGAAACCATGATTTCTATGCACCAATCGTTTGCTGTCACACGTCTGCGCGTGCTCATCTCCCGAGTACGTCCTATGTCATTACGTGTGAGTGAGTGAGAGGAGCAGACGTGTTTAGTGACCCGTTGAATGCAACACAAATGGTGCTCACGATAAAACACGGCGTGTTCATTGTCGAGTGTTATACGAAACACGATTCGTGGAAAGCCAAACCTGTGCGGAACTGTTTTCGCAACAGTTTAAGACTGGAAGTGCTTTGGCAAAACCTCCAGCAAAAGTCGCTAATGCAAAACATTTTGGCAAAATAGCGTGAAACGGGCTCTGTAGCGAATAAAAATCGTAACTATCCGAAAAGAGTCCGAACACCAGAAAACTTTGCCTGGAACAAAGTCCGACGAAATCTCAACGCCGTTTATCTGTGCAAGTGGTATTTAAGAGATTTTCGTGTTGATATATTATCAAAAAGGACCTGCAACTCTATCTTTCTTTACATGTACTCTTGTGCATGCGTGAAAGCGTCTAAACGAACTTTCGCGTGTTGAGTTATGACGATTGTTCCTGAGTGATGTGTAGTCAGGCATTTTGGATCTTCACTTTTTAATTTCTTCAGACGAGGCCTGGTTTAGCCTGTCAGGGTATGTGAACTCACAGAAAACGCACCAGTATACATCAGAAAATTCCCATCAGTACATCGAAATGCCGTCGTATAATCTCATGACTGTTGTGTGTTGCGTAATATCTGGTGTCCACATCGTAACACAATTCTTTCACTAAACTGTTAATGCTAACCTGCACGTCCAGATACTGTTTAATCCGTATGCGGATCAACTCACAGAAGATGAACGACTGTATGGATATTTTGAGCAAGACTGAGGAGAGGAGAATCAGCAGTGGCAGTGCAATCGATTGGTCATCTCGGTCGCCTGATCTTTTTCCCTGCGATTTTTACCCGTGGGTCAAATTGAAGGGTCAGGTGTATTCCAATAATCCTCACAAACTGGAAGAGCTAAAGCAGAACATTGAAAACGCTATTGCTGCTATCTCTCAGGCAAAGCTGCTACGCGTGTCTCACAGTTTGATAAATAGAGCACCGAGCTCGATAGCTGCAGTCGCTTAAGTGGAGCCAGTATCCAGTATTCGGGAGATAGTGGGTTCGAACCCCACTGTCGGCAGCCCTGAAGATGTTTTCCGTGGTTTCCCATTTTCACACCAGGCAAATGCTGGGGCTGTACCTTAATTAAGGCCACGACCGCTTCCTTTCCACTCCTAGCCCTTTCCTATCCCATCGTCGCCATAAGACCTATCTGTGTCGGTGCGACGTAAAGCCACTAGCAAAAAAAAAATAGAGCACAGCGCTGCATCGACGTCAACGGTGGCCATTTCCAGCATCTGCTGTGATATTCATTAACGAGGGTCAATCCCGCGTCAGTCCACGTACATGGTCTTATGGCGACGATGGGAAAGGAAAGGCCTGGGAGTGGGAAGGAAGCGGCCGTGGCCTTAACTAAGGTACAGCTCTGGCATTTGCCTGGTGTGAAAATGGGAAACCACGAAGTTCGAACCCACTATCTCCCGGATGCACGCTCACAGCTGCGCGACCCTGATCGCACGGCCAACTCGCCCAGTATCAGTTTATTTCAGGTAAAACGAAATATAAATTCGTGTCATCATCCCGAAGTGGTGTACCTCATTTCAGGCACACTCCTAATGCAGGCGAGCTGCATGCACCGCTTTAAACACACACCAGCCCTCCTCCCTACCTTATATTTCATGACGTACTGGGAATCGAATCCGGGAATCCGAGGACTGTAGCCAATAGCGCCAACCGTTACATTACGGAGGTTGACTGCTGCAGGTAACACACAATCATTATTACACATAATCACCTCGGAGGTGTACGATAAGTCTCGCCAGCAATAATAATAATAATAATAATAATAATAATAATAATAATAATAATAATAATAATAATAATATAATTAATAGTGCAATGAAGTCACTTTTGCACGCGTTGCGTAATGCACAGTTGTCTCCTTGTCTAAGGCTCTTTTTAACATGCCGTGTTTGTTGTTGTTGTTGTTGTTGTTGTTGTTGTTGTTGTTCTGTTAGTTTCTATTTGAATATGGATGAATCAGTTCCTGGGTGCCTGGTTCCGTAACTAAATGGTGAGCGTAATAGTCTTTGGTCCAGAGGGCGCCGGGTTCGATTCCTGGTTGTTTCGGAGATAAATGCGAATGGTTAATTCCTCTGACTGAGGGTATGCATGTTTATATTTGTCTTAATACACTTCTCTTCATCTGTATACAACACACAGCACAAACAACCACCAGAAGGACACGGAATAGTGAACGCAACCTTCACCTTAGGATTGGCGTCAGGAAGTGCAACAGGCCTTAAAACTTGGCCATAACCACATCAGTTGCTGACTCCAATAAAATGGGGAAAAGGCCAGTAGGAAGAAGAAGAGATTCAGTTGTTAGGGTTTTTGGTTAGCGTCGAAAACCATTGTTCTCTGCGTACGATTCTCGGCTCTTTCACAAAGGGCCTGGCATCATGAGGACAGTTGAGGTTACAAGACAGCATTTGATGTATGTATGTGTAGAAATTGTCTGGTTAACTATGCTACTGTAGGGTATGTGATGATGTGTGTAGTTAGAAATTAATATAATTGAAATATTCTCTTGTACTTAAGAATCGCCATGGGCACAAAATATTTAATTGAAGTAAAATAAAGAGAAAAATCAACAGTTCTAGCCCTCCAGGCAAGCAACTCAATGTTGAAATTTCTTAGGGATACGAGCTACGAATGTTAGGTAAATAAAATATAATGAAGTATGAGAAGACTGTATATTCTTTGTTCCTAAAATTTACAATCCCTTCCTTAAACATCTTTATCCGGTCGATTAGATTAGCAGTTTGCCTTTTTCTACCACTACCGAGCTCGATAGCTGCAGTCGCTTAAGTGCGGCCAGTATCCAGTAATCGGGAGATAGTGGGTTCGAGCCCCACTGTCAGCAGCCCTGAAGATGGTTTTCCGTGGTTTCCCATTTTTGCACCAGGCCGCTTCCTTCCCACTCCCAGGCCTTTCCTGTCCCATCGTCGCCATAAGAGCATGTACGTGGACTGACGCAGGATTGACCCTCGTTAATGAACATCACAGCAGATGCTGGAAATGGCCACCGTTGATGTCGATGCAGCGCTGTGCTCTATTTTTTTTGCTAGTGGCTTTACGTCGCACCGACACAGATAGGTCTTATGGCGACGATGGGATAGGAAAGGGCTAGGAGTGGAAAGGAAGCGGTCGTGGCCTTAATTAAGGTACAGCCCCAGCATTTGCCTGTCGGTGCGACGTAAAGCAAATAGCAAATAAACTGATAGGAGAAACGGGAGATCCCGCAGAAAACCTGTCCCAGGTTCACTTTGCCCAACTCACATCTTACATGACGTCACCGAAATATACCGGGTTAAGTGACTCAAGTGGTAGAAATCGAACTTTCTGAGCTAAAGTTGGTGTGGTGGGTGGAATTCCGGTGCAGTCTGGCAGTATTTGGGTGTGCTAATACGCCAGCCTCATGTCGTTGGATTTACTAGGGCATAAATAAATTCACGCGGGACAAAATTCCGGCACCTCGGCGGCTCTGAAATCCGTAACAGCAGTTAGTGGGACGTAAAACCAATTACAATCACCACGATTTGAAGCCGGAACGTAGCAGTGAAGGACCGCTGGCCATCTGAGTCAGGAATCGGCCTCCATATGAAAAATTGTCTTTGTCCCAGAAGATAGCTCATAGGAACAGATTACGCTAGACATCCTGAGCACTCTAGTGACATGTGATGCCAAGTTTTATTACTCAAAACTCTTATTATTGTCAAACAATTGACCAGAAAATGACCTTATAAATGGCGATAAGAATGTATTTAGACTACGCTGGCATGCTTTGCATTGTCCACTGTTTAGATCCAGCTCATTCAT
Source organism: Anabrus simplex (assembly GCF_040414725.1). Taxonomy (NCBI): domain Eukaryota; kingdom Metazoa; phylum Arthropoda; class Insecta; order Orthoptera; family Tettigoniidae; genus Anabrus; species Anabrus simplex. Next base: position 263,267,204 of record NC_090266.1, on the reverse strand, counting down.
TTCGACTCGGCTGCTAACTGTTTACTCTTCTAACCGCTAAACTGCATCTAACTACACATTTACCATTGTCTCCTTCAGAACAATACAGTGGTCGTCTAATGTGCACCGTCCTTGACGTGCACGCTTTGTATCGCACGCACACATCTGCAAGTGTGGAATATCAGCGCAGGATAAATATTATGACTCATCACGGAAGTAACACGAGATAAACAATCAAGAGATTAAAGCCAAATTGACGCGACGACTGGGAATAGAAAACGAAGCAGTCACTTCCGTAAATTTCGTCTTATATCTTAATAGGCCCGTCCGCACGCAACGAATTGTCTGTGCAAATGTCTGCGCAAATTAGATCGCTGCAGACAAATCGTGGTTTGTGGAGCGGAAAACTGAGAACTGAGCAGAGATTGGAGTAGGTGTTTGAGGTTTGAGATCAAGAGCATAAATAACTGCACCAACCATAGGCAAGTCGTCCATTGTAGACGCTCCACTTCAATCATCGCCACAAATCTTGTTCAATTTGCCCAGTCTTTGTGTATGAACACTATCAGATTACCGCTTAACTATGGACATCTTCGTCGATGTACACGTTAGTTTCTTTCGGAGTTCATTGATTTACGCGTTCCGTGTTTGTGGCGTGTTAAATCAAAAGAATATAGTACCGGAACAAAAAAGAATCAGACCACAGGAAAACTCCTCCATGATTATATCCACAAAACTGAGTGATAAGATTGGTGCTGAGAACTGTGCAACATTTGGTCTGCACAGTCTTATTTGCATCGACCTGATTTGCACAGGCATCTGCACAGACAAGTCGTTCCGTGTGGACCGCTCTTTAACATAGATAACAAATTTTGATTCACATTATGAACTTGCAACACAGTTTCTCATACTTGAGTCGGGGAGGCAGACCGAATGTTTTCATCGTTATATTGCTTCTCGAGCCAGGAAACTGGTTGAATACAGTGGCGATTCTAGGAGGAATATATTTTGGGTGGGCACAAACTTACTTACATGCTCATTTTTATACAAATGCAAAGGAAGTTTAATATTCAAAATGTCATTAATGCGTTCAAGTTGTCAGAATATATAACAGAATTATTTAAGTTGCTTCTAAACAATGCACTGACTATGAATATTAAATTTTCACAACCTATGAGATCCAAATAAACTGTCTATATTCTGGAAAATATAAAAAATATAATGATGTATTATAAACATATAAAATAACTAAGAAATACATACTGTATATCACTCACGTGCTCATGCTTAATGGGGAACTGAAGACGACGTGCTTTCTGTGAGGTGAACTCGTCACTGATGGCATTTGGTTAACATATGAAGTGATGGGTTTTCTCTTCACAATTGAAATTACCCCTTGATTACTTTGCTACTGGTTTAACGTCGCACTAACGCATCGAAGGTTTTCGGCAACAGAAGGACGGGAAAGGGCTAGGATTGGGAATGTGGCGGCCGTGGCCTTAATTTAGGTACAGCCCCAGCATTTACCTGGTGTGAAAATGGTAAACCACTGAAAACCATCTTCAGGGCTGACGACGGTGGAGTTAGAATCCACCATCTCCCGAATGCAAGCTCACAGCAGCGCGACCCTAACCGCGTGGCCAACTTACTTGGTTCTTGGTTACTATGGCGTTACCTAGTCGTACACACCCACGGATATACTGTGATAAGTTCCATTTTTTGAATACTTCGTTCTGCAGTGGCAGTAGTCACAGGAAGATCTAACATCATTTTAAGTAAATTATCTCCTCGAAACACCACTTGTTGAGAAAATTTGAAGTGTACTGTCACAATCCTTATGCATAACTTTTACAAAAGGGCACTGGCAATTTATTTGAGTAATGGTTTGTTCGCCGGCCCCGTGGTGTAGGGGTAGCATTCCTGGCTCTTCCCCGGAGGTCCAGGGTTCGATTCCCGGCCAGGCCATGGATATTTATCTGGATCAGAGGGCTGGTTCGAAGTCCACTCAGCCTACGTGATTACAATCCAGGAGCTATCTGACGGTTAGACGGCGGCTCCGGTCTAGAAAGCCAAGTATAACGGCCGAGGGGGTTCGTCGTGCTGACCACACAACACCTCGTAATTTGCAGGCCTTCGGGCTGAGCAGCGGTCGCTTAGTAGGCCAAGGCCCTTCAGGGCTGTAGTGGCATGTGCTTAGTTAGTTAATGGTTTGTTCCTCTCGATAATACCAGGTGGCCCGCTAACGCCGTACTTTCTACTTATAAATGTCCCGCACGCACTAATGATTAATGGGATGCCTAATAACTGATTTTCACAGGGGTATTACTGCCTGCAGATTAGTTACGTCAGAATATGAAGAGATAGCCTGACGGTCGTTCGCTGCATGTTCCTCAGCGCTACCCGTCAAATGCGCCCCATTGTGTCAGTAAGCCTCGTTGTCGAACGCTCAGTGCTAGGAAAGTACAATATCTCGTACAGTTGCTGTGAACATATCGACAATTGCTGGTGTGTTCAACAATAACGCATACAAGGACATACATTTAATCTATGGAGAATCTGGTAGGAATGCAGCCGAAGCTCTCAGACGGTATGCGCAGGAGTTTCCCAGTAGCCGCCTGTCTTCTATACATGTATTTCGCCGCACAGAGTTGCAGTTTACAGCTTAAGAATCGTTCAAGGCACATACCACATACAAGCCCACAGCTGCGCGACCATAACCGCATGGCCAAATCACTCCGTCCTTTGATTACGAAAGCGGTAGAGTGGAATGCCTGTACGTGTATAAATTAATGAGTTATTAGTTACACTTTATTTTCTCCGTATTTGGCATTTTTACAAACACACCCTTTTTTTTTTGCAAGTTGTTTTACGTCGCACCGACACAGATACTGTAGGTCTTATGGCGACCAAACACACCCTTTTACAGAACGTGTCTAGTAAAATGACTGCAATTAATTTCACATCCGAAATACAGCACGTTGCAGCGCTCCTTTGTAAAGCAGCGACTAGGCATACCATTCATCGTTAGTGTATGCGGGACACTTACTACGGGACTGAAGGGCCACCTAGTATAAATTACCGAATTCACATGGGAGTCTCCAATTCGTGAATAAAATTGAGAAAAAATCAGCAGACCGAGCTCGATAGCTGCAGTCGCTTAAGTGCGGCCAGTATCCAGTATTCGGGAGATAGTAGGTTCGAACCCCACTGTCGGCAGCCCTGAAAATGGTTTTCCGTGGTTTCCCATTTTCACACCAGACTGAACCTTAATTAAGGCCACGGCTGCTTCCTTCCCACTCCTAGCCCTTCCCTGTCCCATCGTCGCCAAAAGGCCCATATGTGTCGGTGCGACGTAAAGCAACTAGCAAAAAAATTCAGCAGCGGAAACGGCGGGAATTATATTTGCATTCTGGGAAATGTTCTTAACACTTTTCTCCAGAATATTGCCTATTAGCTCGAAAAATGCGAAATGACTTTGTTACATTCTCGTTGTGCACGTGTCTTTGTTGCCTGATACTGTCGTTAGTTCTTTCTAAAGTTACTATTTTTCGAAATTTGAAATCTCGAATTTTTGGTGGGCCCTGACCCGCCTACCCCACTCGCTAAAACTGCCACTGGTTTAATCCTCAAAGATCATCATCGCAGATTAAGTGGTCATAGGAAAAACACAAAACCTAAGGTAGCTTACAACTGCTTCCCTCGATGAGGCAGAAAATGCTACTGCAGTGCCACTTACCCCAGGAGTAACCTTCCGTAGCGTCCTTCAACAGACTCTACGTACACTATCATAGTCAAAAATGAGTTTGTTTCAGAGAAACCAGCAAATGCTACGTTTTGCTCTAAATTGAGTCAGAGTATATAACAGATATTTGTAGTTTTACGTGATTGTTCGTATCATGAACATGTTCATGTGACCTCCTGTTTTACATGGTTTCAGAACCATAGAGACGTGAACGTTCATTTTGAGAATCCCAATAGGACTGGTCGGGTTTCGTATCGCTGCAACCCTGGCGAGAAGCCAATGGAAATGCCTCTCTTCTGCCAAGCCTCCCAGGTAAAATCAAAATAATCCCTTGGCACTGCTAACCCTGAACGGCCTTTGGCCTACCAAGCGATCCCTGCTCAGCCTGAAGGCCTGCAGGTTATGAGGTGACGCGTGGTCAACGAAACGAATACGCTTGGTCGTTATTCTTGACTTTCTATACCGAGGCCGCCATCTCACTGCCACACAGCTCCTCAATTGTAATCAGGAAAAGCTGAGTGCACCTCGAACCAGACCTCAGGTCCAGGTAAAAATCCCTGACCTGGCCGGGAATCGAACCCGGGTCCTCTAGATAAGAGATAGGCACGCTATCCGTACACCATTGGTCTGTCTCAATAATGATGATGATAATAATAATAATAATAATAATAATAATAATAATAATAATAATAATAATAATAATGAAATGGCGTACGGCTTTTATTCATACAAGACTGCATTAAGTGTCTAGAATGTTCCTTCTCAATTAAGCAGCAGCTTAAAACTAAGAAACAGCCTAAGATTGCAGTCTTTACAATTCCTTGACGTTACATAAGACCCGAAGTCAAGACGCTTACAGTTTCATTCACAATAACGATCTTGACCAGTCTACATATAACAATAGGATTTAAATCTCCACTTGTGTTTGACAACACATTTCAACATTAGTTACGTCAAGAACATGAAAATGATACATGTGGCTCAAATAAGCCCCCGTATCAATATCCTATTTTCCCAAGACTTATGTTACAGGCAGAAGATCAATTTTAGTTTTGGGCGTAGTTTTAAGTTAGAATAGGGCCGACAAGTTTTAACTGTGTAAAAACACTGTTAATTTAAATTTATATTTTCATTCACAACAATCTTGACCAGCCCACATATAACAATCAGTTCTAAATCTCCACTTGTGATTGACAACACATTCCGACATTAGCTACGTCAAGAACATGAAATGATATACTGCAGGTGGGTCAAATGAACCCCGGTATGAATATCCTCTTTTCTCAAGACTTATGTTACAGGCAGAAGATCCATTTTAGTTTAGGAAATATTTTTGAGTTAGAACAGGACCGACAAGTTTTAATTGTGTTAAAAACCATTAATTTATGTTACTCACATTTATGTTTTGTTCACATTTTAAAAATTATTATCCTGGCATGTTAGTCTTAAGAGATTATTAACGTTCATATGTTATACTATATATGGTTAGAAGGGTCCCAAACCTTGACCTGAAGGTTGTCTACAGGCTGAAGATGCTCAAATAATGGGTGAAACATGTACCTGACCTGATAAGTCTACATAAATTCATAGAGATTCAAACCACATTAAACGTGGAAAGTAATGAATAGGTGGTTTTATTAAATTATCCTTGAGATTTTATGCCTAACATCATCTTCAATACGGGACAATAATGAGAGTTGTTACTTGTATAGTCTTTATTCTCAACGTATTCTAGACTATAATCTTTTGATTTATTCACATTGTGGTCTTGTGGCTCTAACGATGCAGGACTTACATTCCAAGTCCTGTATAAGTAAGCAACAATAAAGTGACATGGACAGCTGAATATTTGTCTAGTGAAGTATCAACGTCTTTGTAGGTATTTTCAAAACATGAATTGAAAACGTGCACATTTTACAGTTCTGTGCTTCTCCCTCATCCGTTGCAGATTATTCCTGCACTGCGGAAAATCAATCATGTGTCCTACAAACTACCCTATTTTATTATTAAATGGAGTTAGTTTCTTCCGAAGCAGATCTCTGAAAAATCCATACGAACATATTTCATGAACTACACATTTCATTCAATTTTATGACAGAGAGTACGCTCAAAGTAACAACCTAGAAGTCCTGTCTTATGAAACCCTAAAACGCAATTCTAACCCTATTTTAAAAGGGGTGTCATATTTTATTAGCCGGTACTCAACAATATAAGACAGGAGTAGTATTACACACTTAAGAGTGCAGGTACTGTACATTATAAAGTATACCTCCTAAGTATTCACAGAGACGTGTAATGATAGTGATATACATTATATGTTATACTCTCGTCAGATGACACAGTCTCACTTGAATTTACGAACACATTACGAGGACTCGCATTTAGTTACCTCATATAACCAGTTGTATCCAATATTCTTGTTTATTTACAGCGTACGTGTAGTCACGTTCAATTCTTGTCATATTAAAATAAATTTTAATAATACCCAAGTTCATAAGTTTGAAAGGAAAAGTACTAAGGAGGAACATTTGTTCACTAGTGCAGGGCCGGCCAAATACGCCACGTGCGCGAACTCGCAGAGATGTACACCTATCCTAACACAAGTGCAAATGTCAAACGCAATAGAACGAGAGAGTGAATTTGAAATTGAACTTATTAGCTAGGAATTGTTACTAAGGCTAATGAGGTCCTTTATGTAGCGTCTACATTAGATACAACAATAATGATTCCAAAGGGAAGTGAAAGAAAACTTCAACTAAAATGTCATAAATGTTCGAAATCCTGAATACAAACCACATTATCTTTAATCAGCCGAAGAAGTCTAAATATGAACGTACAGAATAATAGTTTGAGCTGAAGGATAGGATCTAGACTGCACAAACAGACAATTTAGAGCAGGTTAATTTCAAATTTTAACATAAACTCTACGAATCAAATGGGCTAACTTGTTTGCAAGGGTGAACTATGATCATTAAACAGAGAATTAACATGATACACGATGATGAAGAAGAAAATTTAAAGGGATGGGAAGGGAAGAGTCATGGGTTGTGCGAGGAAATGGAAAAGAAGAATTCGGAGTGTAATGGGAAACGATGTCATTCCAGATTTTGGCTGAAGTTTCGTCATACTGTATAATAATCCTGGTTGTCAAATCAACTTCTGCTTAACTACTACAAGCTGTCAGTGAACTTCAGGTAGGTCCAGTAGTAAGCTTTGATCTCTATTAGCAATAATATTGGTTGTTGTTAAACTGCAAAACACTTTTAAAGGAGCTTGACTTGAAATTCAAAATACACGCTAGAGATTACACAAAGAAGTGAATTAAAAGAAAATACTCACCATCAGCAGGTGACAGTTAGTTTTGAAAATTTTCCAGGATTTATTTTGCCCTGAAGAAGAATCGGTACTACAACTAATGAAGTCCTTTTGTTTGGCGGGTTGAAAAATGCCTAACGCCACGTAATTTGTTATAACCCGATCTATAATCCGGAACGAAACAGATCGGCATAATTATTACTTTACAAACACTCATAACATTCTCACTGCTTGATACCACGCACAAGGAACATTACTGACACTGTAGACCTAATCGCATTTCGGCACGGATAGAAACACGGTCGAACCTACTTCACGCCTATATCGTATTTACTAACTTACCTACCGGGGGATGCAAACACACGTTCGGCAATCGCCCGTATAGCTCGCAGCGTTACCTGGCTGCTGACCCACTGAAAAATGAAATGGCGTATGGCTTTTAATGCCGGGAGTGTCCGAGGACATGTTCGGCTCGCCAGGTGCAGGTCTTTTGATTTCATTCCCGTAGGCGACCTGCGCGTCGTGATGAGAATGAAATGATGATGAAGACGACACATACACCCAGTCCCCGTGCCGGTGAAATTAACTAATGGTGGTTAAAATTCCCGACCCTGCCGGGACTCGAACCCAGGACCCCTGTGACCAAAGGCCAGCACGTTAACCATTTAGCCATGCAGCCGGACTGCTGACCCACTAATTACCACGGATAAGACAGGGAATAACGACACTATCTCCTTCCACTCGTTATGATGTTAATATTACATATAAATATATGCTGTCCCGTACAGAATATACCTATGTAATACATTGGTTTCAGGGACAATAACCTAACTTCCTACAACTTTGGTTTTACACAGTGCAGAACTTGAACTTACAATATGCTCATCACGCTTCAGGTGTTACATTCTGGGAAGGTTTCAATTCAATATTCGAAGAATGGCACCTCTAAGATTTTTACTGAATAGTCCATTAAATGTGCAGAAGTTCTTGAGAATTTGTGACAGGAAGCAGACAGGTCATCGAACATCAAAAGATATAAACCGCATCTTCAACAATCGTATTACGAGAGATACTACATCATAAGTGAATGTTAGAATTGATGGAAACCAAAACACATGACCCTATTAGATGTACTACGTCTTTTATTGCACGTATTACAGTCTATGAGAATTCAAAGTGGAATGCCACAATGAGATCTAACGAGGAACCTGTTCATTGGTCATTCAATGGGTATCGTTTCTTAGCCTTGACCTGAAGCTTGATTTGACCCGTAACAAATTACTCTTAGCAGCATCATTGTTCATTCTGAGCGGAACGAGCTATACGGAGCTATCAATTTAAAATACAGTACAGAGACCTTGCAGCATTTTATTCACAAGTATACGCGTAACAGTATGTTCTTTGTAAACTCGTTTATCTATCTGCTGTTGGCAGTTCTCATGGAGCTGTTATTGTTTTGCATTGCCTCATACTTTGTGACAACGTTATCCATACAAGTAGGCCTACAGTTCATAGCCACTTCCTGGCATCATCTTCTTCTTCTCATGCCGGTCTGAGTAGCTCGGACGGTAGAGTGCTGGCCTTCTGAGCCCAACTTCGCCGGATCGATCCTGGCTCAGCCCGCTGGTATTTCGAGGTGCTCAAATACGTCAGCCTCGTATTGGTAGATTTACTGGCATGTAAAAGTACTCCTGCGGAACAAAATTCCGGCATTTCGTCATCTCCGAAGACCGCAGAAGTAAGTAGTAGGACGTAAAAACAATTATTATTATTATTATTATTATTATTATTATTATTATTATTATTATTATTATTATTATTATTATTATTATTATTATTTCATTTCATCATCTGTTTACCCTCCAGGTTCGGTTTTCCCTCGGACTCAGCGAGGGATCCCACCTCTACCGCCTCAAGGGCAGTGTCCTGGAGCTTCAGACTCTCGGTCGGGGGATACAACTGGGGAGTATGACCAGTACCTCGCCCAGGCGGCCTCACCTGCTATGATGAACAGGGGCCTTGTAGGGGGATGGGAAGATTGGAAGGGATTGGCAAGGATGAGGGAAGGAAGCGGCCGTGGCCTTAAGTTAGGTACCATCCCGGCATTCGCCTGAAGGTGAAGTGGGAAACCACGGAAAACCACTTCGAGGATGGCTGAGGTGGGAATCGAACCCACCTCTACTCAGTTGACCTCCCGAGGCTGAGTGGACCCCGTTCCAGCCCTCGTACCACTTTTCAAATTTCGTGGCAGAGCCGGGAATCGAACCCGGACCTCCGGGGGTGGCAGCTAATAACGCTAACCACTACACCACAGAGGCGGCTATTATTATTATTATTATTATTATTATTATTATTATTATTAGCCTCCGTGGCTCAGGCGACAGCGCGTTGGCCTCTCACCGCTGGGTTCCGTGGTTCAAATCCCGGTGACTCATGTGAGATTTGTACTGGACAAAGCGGAGGCGGGACAGGTTTTTCTCCGGGTACTCCGGTTTTGCCTGTCATATTTCATTCCAGCAACACTCTCCAATATAATTTCATTTCATCTGTCATTCCTTGATCATTGCCCCAGAGGAGTGCGAACGGCTTCGGCAGCCGGCACACTTCCTATCCTCGCCGCTAGATGGGGGCTTCATTCATTCCATTCCTGACCCGGTCAAATGATTGGAAACCAGCTGTGGATTTTCATTTCATTATTATTATTATTATTATTATTATTATTATTATTATTATTATTATTATTATTATTATTATTCTCTTTCCCTGACATTTTTACAGTTATCTTGGGCCGGCACGAATGTGGATTAATGCCAGTTTTACGGCCGGATGCCCTTCCTGATACCAACCATGTATTGAAAGATTTGCTCACTATTGTGAGTTTCTGCGGGTTGGTAGTGTAGTGTGCTGAATTTAAATGAAGATGATCATTAAGACGAACACACATACCCAGCCCCCAGCTAGAAGAATGAACCAGACGCAGCTAAAATTCCTGGCTGTGTACCATTTGCGCAAATTCCCATTTACGATCACAGCAAATATGTCCCATTTGCGATCATTTCAATTACGGAAGAAAAAATGCGAAGAAAGATTAATTCGTGCACCGTTTGCCATCACTGTAAAATTATCAGTAGCCTATCATGGTTTTCCAACATTCATGCAGCAGCGGGACTGATAATATTAGGGTCCACTCCAGATAACCGTATATGCTAGGCTCAGGAATTCTCCCAACCCGTCTCCTCTCTCTTGAACTATTCTTGAGGAAATATTAGTCTATAGTTTTCAACATGCTTATTCCAGCTGTAGACGTCCATCTTTGATGTAGCCTGTATTGTTTTCTGCGTGGTCATCTACGACATGGAGTTCACTGAGACAAACAGAAGCAAGTCTTGTGCTTTAGCCTATAAAATGGACAACCTTACATTTTTTTACAAGTTGCTTTACGTCGCACCAACACAGATAGATCCTATGGTGACGATGGGATAGGAAAGGGCTGAGTGGAAAGGAAGCGGCCATGGCCTTAATTAAGGTACAGCCCCAGCATTCGCCTGGTGTGAAAATGGGGAAACCACGGAAAACATCTTCAGGGCTGCCGACTGTGGGGTTCGAACACACTATCTCCCGAATACTGGGTACTGGCCGCACTTTAGCGACTGCAGCTATCGAGCTCGGTGATACTCTTACAGAAAGCTACGGGAAAGTTTGGTGTATGTTCAAAACAGAAGAAATCACAGTGTAAAAAATAAGGCGAGCGTTTCAGGACGATACAGCGGTGAGAATGATTGATCACCAGTAGGCTACGTTCCTGACGTGGCGAACTTGGACGTAAAGTAAGGTATATTTCGAGCGAAGACGTGATCCCGCGAGGACAACAGTGCGCCAGTTCCTCTGGTATTTGTCGAAAAAATTCAGCCTTTACTAAACAGGGGTTGCGAAAATGCCGCAGTTATGCAATTTAAAATACGGTGTACCGGATCAGAAATCATGCTCAAGGAGTACAAAAAAGCCAAAGAGTTCTCAGGAGGTTGTTCTTCGTAAGAAAATCCTTAAAAATCTCTGACGGGGAGAATTCCCTCCTGGCCACAGATGCTCTAAAAGATAGATTTTTGAGAAGAGAAAAATCGTTCTTCGTGGACGAAACATTCAAAAGCTGCAAGTTTAATCAAATCTATTTCATACACGTGGACCAAAGAAGCGCAGAAGATGAAACATTCACTTTACTAGTCGTCTTTGCTCTTCTTCCTGACAGAAAGATACTTTTTTACGAATGTTACAATTGCTTCTGCGATAAATACCTGATTGGAAGCCTGAGACGGCATATAATGATTTTTAAATGTCGGTTATCTCAGCCTTAAAGGAGGTATTTCCCTCAATTAATATCCGTGGGTGGATTTTTTCCTCATTTTACGCAATGTCTCTGGAGGACGGCTCAAGAACAATGACATCAGATTATGTGTACAAATGTGTGCTGCACTTGCTCTTCTCACGCGCGAAAATGTTGAAGAAGGCTGGCTATATATCCACAGGAAGCACCAGAAGAAGAAAAGCTCGCCGAATTCCTTGACTACTTCGTGGAATAATGGCTACAAAATCCATAGATGCCACCTGAATTATGGAACTGCTACCAGCTACGTCATAGGACATTTTTTTTTTCAATTTGCTTTACGTCGCACTGACACAGATAGGTCTTATGGCGACGATAGGATAGGAGAGGCCTAGGAAGTGGAAGGAAGCGGCCGTGGCCTTAATTAAGGTACAGCCCCAGCATTTGCCTGGTGTGAAAATGGGAAACCACGGAAAACCATCTTCAGGGCTGCCGACAGTGGGGGTCGAACCCACTATCTCCCGATTACTGGATACTGGCCGCACTTAAGCGACTGCAGCTATCGAACTCGGTGGACAAATAATTCATTAGAAGGGTGGAATCATAAACAGAACAGTGAAGACCTTATCAAGTGCGTAAAATCCTAAGATGAGAAATCTAATCATAACATTCTGAGGACGGACTTGAATTTAGGAGAAAAAAGGAAAAAAGCTGTATAGAGAGTTGGATGGAAGAATAGCAAGGATTACTGAGAGGAACGAAGAAGATTCTGATGTTGGAAACTTTCTTACAACGATGTGTTACGTTGTGAAACTTGGCTAATGTCAAAAGGGCAACGGCAAGAAAATAAAAATAAAATCTGAAAAATTAAAAGAGTGAAATGAAAAAATATGCAACTAGGTTTTCAGTTGAAGATTGAGTACGGTTACCCGTGCGGGTCCACGGCGTCATGACCCCTGTCATGAAGCTGGTACGAGGCAACAAGACAGACTCACCTCAAAACTGTTGAGGTGCTTATTTATGAAGAAGGCGCGCAGTTCTGGCTGACGCTAACAATGGACCTTTCCGCACTATCAACACATAATTAGTATTTCTTTTTTACAGTTGGCTTTACGTCACACCAACACAGATAGGTCTTATAGTGACGACGGAACAGGAAAGGAAGCGAGCGTGCCATTAATTAAGGTACAGCCCTAGCATTTGCCTGATGTGAAAATGGAAAACCACGGAAAAACCCACTTCAGGGCTGCCGACAGTGCGGGTTCGAACACACTATCTCCCAAATGGAAGCTCACAGCCGCACGGCCAACGTGCTCGGTGAATTAGTATTTCTTAAACTTACACTACGCCTAAACATTTTCTTAATAGGCCTATTCAGTTTTCGAATTTTGTACATCTAACCCGAGTGTACAGATAAAAATTATCATTTTATATATGTAGGTGAAAGTAGGTTGAATGGCCGCGCGTGTTAACGCGCTACGGCTATGGAGCCAAGCTCTGGATTCGGGAGACACGTCGGTTCGACCCCCACCGTCAGCGGTGCTAAGAATGGTTTTCTGTGGTTTTACAGTTTCACTTCCAGTCAAATGCTGGAAGTGTTCGTATTAATAGGCCACAGCCGATTTCTCCCACCTCCATACCTAATTTCATTCACCATAGTTCATTCCATCTTCATTAGCTTCTCAACTGAGGTTGGTATCAGGAAGGGCATCCGGCCGTAAAAACACGCCATGTAAATTCATCTCACCTCATCCCAACCCCGTTTCAAGAAATGGGACTAAGAGGTAGATATACATACAGATAGATGAAAATAGGCTAATTATTGTTTTGAGCAGTTGTTGACTTAACGTGTCATTTTGAATAATTTAACAGTTTGAGCATAATTTACGCATTCATTTAATAGTGACCCCTACTCTATAATGGGAAAAAGAAAGTGTAAATTTACTGGTAAGTTGGAGATGCTTCAAAACGGCTGCACTGTCGAGGAAGCAGAGTGTTATAGCACAAATCTTGTTTTGAATTATTCGAAACGTATAAAACGAAAGTTTGCAGTTTACGTGTGTGGTGATATTGTAGTTATAGCCAAGGCATCTCCAGCTCTGAGGAATCAGAACCTAGAAACGTTATTTTTGATTTTTATATTCCAAATATATTATACTGCCAAATTTGTGAGAATCCAATTACAAAGCTATTAATTATTATTATTATTATTATTATTATTATTATTATTATTATTATTATTATTATTATTATTATTATTATTAATGACTTTACTGGCAAAACCTAGTGTTTACAGTGCACTGTGTCTTCTGGTATGGGCTAGAACAAATTTATCTTTCATTGACCTGTCTCAGTCTCATCCTTGGCTTTGACGACATGAAGGTCATTCCGTATGCAGCCAGTCCCTAATATGAATGGAGTGAAAATGTCACTCATAGCGTCGGTTGGTGCAGGAATTTCAGTGGGCTTGGCAGACTGAGATGTAATAGCAACTTCAGGCTCAATGAGGAAAGCAAAGGAAACTATATCACTCCTCATTTCCCTAGTACACCTCTTCAGCGACGCCTAGACCAGCTATGCGGCTGATGGAGGATTTGTTGAGGTCCAAACTAGCCTCCGGGATGAGCACTCAACATACATTATTATTATTATTATTATTATTATTATTATTATTATTATTATTATTATTATTATTATTATTATTATCATGGCACTGTACACCTATGAGGAAAAATTTAATTATTTTTGATAGTGAAATGGTTCCTGGTGTGGGTTACTGTAATCACGTCCTAGTTCGTGAACCATGGGCAACGGCTGAGTGGCCTAGTAAGTGGTCCTGAGAGTCGGGATACCAGTTGCTATTGAATGGGAGTGGGCATCTCGGACATTTTTTGAGTCATGGCCCTCCTTGTGCTCAGGCGGCTAGAACTATACAATCCACCGGTGGTCCATAACCCGTTAGAGGAGAGATCCTCAATTGGACTATGTGTAAGTAGGGTAGCATCCTGCTTCATGAATTTACCGAGCTCAGAACATTTTAAGCAAGCCTCGGACCTATGGGAGTATTGGAGTCCCACTCCCATTTGACAGGCGAGGGACTCCTTGGAAACAACATGGAGAACGAAATGGAATTCGATGGGGAGCTATGAATATTAACGGGGCTTATGGAAGAAAGAGTAAAAGGAAAGATGTTCAGAAACTTCTTACATTTTCATGGAAATATGGCGGATGACCAATGATGCCCTTAATAACAATAACGTACGCCTAAGCAAACTACTACTAATTCTACTAAATAACAGTAATTCAAAATAAAAAGGAAAATTTAAAATAATAATTGCAGTTTACAAGTTGCTTTACGTCGCACCGATACAGATAGGTCTTATGGCGACAATGGGATAGGAAAGGGCTAGGAGTGGGAAAGAAGCGGCCGTAGCCTTAACTAAGGTACAGCTCCAGCATTTGCCTCGTGTAAGAATGGGAAACCATGGAAAACCATCTTCAGGGCTGCGGACAATGGAGTTCGAACTCACTATCTCCCGAAAGCAAGCTCACAGCTGGGCGTCCCAAACCGCACGGCTAACCCGCTCGGTAATAATAATTACGTTAGAAAAAACAACAATAAAGGTATTGAACACGATCCCATATACTGTACACTGAAAGTGGTTTATTAAGGTTTTCCTTGCATTTCACATATTTCCTTCATGGAGTTTTATGACAATTTTTGTTTCATGTTAGGAAATGCAAAATAAGATGTGTACATTTGAATTAATATTGCCTTGCTTACTGACTCGGACGGGAAAATTACCAGAACACTGAGCAGTTAGGCGCAGATGTAACACAATAACACATTAAATGATGATCATGACGCGTGTTGTTTAAAGGGGCTAACATCTAGGTCATCGGCCCTATTATATTAAATGAAGCCGTTAGGGATACGGAATTTATTTACATTGCCGGGATGAATGGCTCAGACAGTGGGAGGGCTGGCCTTCAGAGTTCAAGTTGGCAGGTTCGATCCCCGCTTAGTCCAGTGGTATTTAAAGGTGTCCACCATTGCCTCGCGTCAATAGATTTACCCCACTCCCTTTCGTCTGTTAATATGGGCACCGTTCTTTAAATGTCAAATTAATTGTTTTCAGATTTTCGAACGCAAAATACAAATTCAGAAGCACTACAGCATACTCATTCATAATTAGTGACTACGTAAATAATTTTATATGTAGGCTATACACGAATGCTATTAAAGAAATTGATTTGATAGAAACATGTCATTCTGTTATTAGTACAATCGACGTATATTCTAGTGTTCATAAATTGGTATTTTTTGCGGCGAACTAAATAACTTAAAGTTCATACTAGATTTACCAGCACGTAAATTAACTCCTGAAGGCCATAAACCCCGGCACCTCACCTTATCCGAAAACCATACAAGTAGCTTTTCTAAAATGTTACGGCCTCTTAACAGGAAGACACTAATTTTGTTCAGGAATTTAAATAAAGTGGATTTATAAAAAGAATTAGACACTTTAATATACTTTACTTTGAAAAAACAAAGCTCAAGAATTTATATATTTTTAAACATAAATTACCAATCTTTCAAAAAATCATAGCACAACACATTTGGGCTTATCGTAGTGTTGTATGTTGTTGTTATCCTAAGGTTATCTTAAAGGTAATCTCTCAAACACTTTACTCACTGAGCAGAATTATCATTGCATATTATTTTCATTACATTAATTAAAAAAGGGAAGATACATTATTCTCTACATTTAGATAGATACTTGCACGGTCCAGAATAACAGACAAGTTTTCCTTCGGGGTTATACCACGTGAACAGGACAAGCTACTGGGTACCTTTACGATTCACATCAAATTTGCTTTGGTACTTCAAAAGTCAACCACTACGGATCACAACTGTTCTAATATTGTCGAAACATTTGAATTCATTTGACCATTACTCTATTGATGAGATCAGTGATCGGAAAACATTCTTGGAATATTAGCGCTCTTGACTTCGACCGGATCGGTAGTTTTGGCAGAATACAGAAATGGAGTAATAAATGGTATAGTTGGTGGTAGTATTGGTAGCACTGGTAGGAAAAGGAACTTTAGAGGCAGGATTACGGTAGAAAGTAGGAACTAACACTAATTTTTCATAATTACAGTAGCATTTCGGTTCAGAACCAGTCTACGGTTAGGTACTGTATTGCAACAGTGTGAATGTTAATAGTTTGATATACCGTAGTTTACAAAATGTTTTTATTTGATCAAATTAACAGTATTTATAATGTTCATCCAGCTCAATGGCTGAACGTTCGGCGTTGTGGTCTTCAGTTCATAGGGCACCGGGTTCAATTCCAAGTCGGACCGAGGATATTATTCGCTTTTTGTTAATTACCAAACCCCATGACGCAACAACCCTGAAGGGCCATGGCCTACCAAGCGACCGCTGCTCAACCCAAAGGCCTTCAGATTATGAGGTGTCGCGTGGTCAACACGACGAATCCCCTTGGCCGTTATTCTTAGTTTCCTAGACCGGGGCCGCTATCTCACCGTCCGATAGCTCCTTAATTGTAATCACGTAGGCTGAGCGGACCTCACACCAGGCCTCAGATCCAGGTAAAAATCCCTGACGTGGCCGGGAATAGAACCCGGGGCCTCCGGTAACAGACAGGCACACTACCCCTACACCGCGGGGCAGGCTCCTTTGGTTAATTCCTTACAGTATTAATATAACGGGCGAACGAGGACGCATGCTGAAGAATTGCACTTGAATACTTATTTTCCGTAGGCTTATATAACCTCACTCAGCTCCTAGAACTTACATCGTTTCCATTTTCTAGAAAAATCAGCATGAGATCGTCCACAATGCGATCAAAAGATGGACCGCCTGATGTGCTGGCAAGAAGCTTAAAATACCGGTAACTAAGGTTGCATCTACCTCTACCAATTCCACTAGGAGAAAATATGTCGTAGTTCACGCGTTAATTTGCTTTTGTACAATATACTACGGTAGGTTTATAACTCTAGATTTTGCGAGAAATATCCCTGAACACATACAAGTGGAAGTATGACGTTATGACCTCTCCTCGCTCAACCACATCGCTTTTAGAAGAGGTACCAGCAGCGGACTCATTCTGTCATTCACTACTGTCTGAAGAGTGTTGTGCTATATATCATCTGAAATGTCGGTTTCAAATCCACAAAAACGCGTATTCAGGGTGGAAATGGAGGGTAAATAATTTTTCTATAGTGATAAAGAGACTGTGAAATGTTTGCAGTGCACTTTGCTGCCAGAATCGCAGCTATGTTCGGATCTACCTACATTTGTGAGCATTTTCTTTCTTCAAAAATCACGAGGAATAATAGGTTTAACAGATACCAATATTCACGAGAAGATAACCGCGACTTCTTTTGGTTAAGGCCCCAATTTTGATGATATGTCATCCTTTACGTGGTGCTCCATACACATTGCTTGGCCCTGAGGTTCACTCAGCCTACACCAAAAAAGAGTTCCAGGTCAATTCCTGGGGGCAAAGGCGGTCGGGCATGGAGCTAAGCATTCTACCCCACCAAGACCCTAGGTTACGAATAGTGGAACCCTTTACTTTCCACCCCGCCCGCGGACTCCATGCCCTGTACGGAGATGTCTTTGCTTTGTTTGTTTTGCATACGTATTTCTACCTTATACATAAATACTGAGTATTGACCCCTGTTTATAGACATGCATGTTTATGAACTCCCTTTTTCGTAGTTTTAAAAACGTTTAGGTCTTTTTAATTTTTCATCATTATTTGTCATGTTTAGCAATACGTTACATAATTCCTTTTTGTTTGTTTATAAGGTTTTATTCGTTCAGCATTATTAATTAGTAATTTTCATGCATTTACGCTGAACAGTCAACATTTGTATAACAATCCGTGCTCTTAATATTCGAGAATACTAAGCATAAATAGGTTCAGTACTCAGTCCGAAAACTGTGAAATAAAGTAACCTTCTGCAACGTTTGTCCGTCCTATTTGGAAATCCACATACGTAAAGTGCGATGAGACATTGCTTCTAATCTGGATGGACTAGCAATGACAGGGGGAGGTATTTCACTGTAGTAGGTACAAATTCACATTTCAGTGAAGTATTGAAGTGCCTAAGTACCAGCATTCATATACGTGCTGGTTAGCTTCATTTTACACAGTGCCAGTTCTATTTATTCGTGTGTGATTGACTCCAAATGTTAGAATGTCAAAGATGCCACCTTAAACTGTCCATTGAAGGAACATTATTCACAATTCGGAGCTTTTTTTTCTGCAGATGGGCAGATACTTTTCTTAAAAATATGTGATGTGAAAGGGGAAGCAGTTAAAAGATTTACCATTCAACGACATCTAGGTCGTGATGAACAGATGGTATTCAGAATATCAGTGGATTGCAAAATATCCTAATAATTACGGTATATGTAGATATCTTAGACAGTTATTTTGTTTGTAAGAACTGCATTTTAAAAACCGACTGAAATAATATTCTTAGGTGTTTCTGTACCTACTGTATTATTATTATTATTATTATTATTATTATTATTATTATTATTATTATCATCATCATCATCATCATCATCATTATAACCTAGCGGAGTGGCCGCGCGTTTTAACGAGCTACGGCTATGGAGCAAAGCTCCGCATTCGGGAGACGCGTGGGTCTGAACCACACCGTCGGCTGTCCTGCGAAAAGTTTTCTGTGGTTTCCCTATTTCACTTCCTGGCAAATGCCGGTATAGTTCCTATTCATACGCCACAATCGATCCCTGCAATTTCCAAACACAATTTATATTCACCATCATTCATTATTTTGGGGTAATTTTCTCGCTCATTTTATGTCATTTTTTGAGGATTTTAGCGTTATTTTATAGGTCCATTTTCCGCATTTGTTAGGTAACCAAAACCCTCCTGCTTATGAGGTACCCCCTAGTTTTGAAAGCGTAGTGATGAAATATGCACATTCCAGTATAATATTGACCAAAACAGACAATTAAATGATAAATCAACATTATAAATTAACTATTAATTAGTTGCGCACGGGTTTAAAAATCCAGTCACGAAATATACACTTCCTTACACCCCACTCCCAAAAAAGAGTTACTGACCATAATAAATCAGCACACATGACGAATACAATCAGTAGACATGATTAAACGTACTTCGACTTTGTGTTCATATATTCCTTTGAGGCCAATGACCTATACGTTAGGCCCATTTAAACAACAAGCAAGCATCATATATTCCCTTGTCCACATATCCAGTTCCCATGATTGGATCCTATATTCACCTAGGTATCATGTTCCTCCAGCAGGCCCGGCCAGGTCAGGAATTTTTACTTAGTTCTGAGGCCTGGTTCGACGTCCACTTATCCTACGTGATTACAATTGAGGAGCTATCTGACGGTGAGATAGTGGCCTTGATCTAGAAATCCAAGAATAACGGCCGAGAATAACTCCTCCCCTCGTATTCCGCAGGACTTCGGGCTGAGCGGCGGTCATTTGGTAGGCCTAGGCACTTCAGGGCTGTTGGTTTATATTTATCCTTAATATGAAAAGGATACACTCCACTGTTCACACAGTTCTTCTAATTTTTCACTGGCTGTCGTACTCATCTGCCAGAAGTGCACACTTTACAGTACGTTGTTGTATCATCCTTGCAAATGTCCTTTGGACAGCTCGCGCACGTAGCACTCATCTTCCTATTCTGCCGCCAGGTAAAGAAACTGAATCTTCCAGGTGCACCTCTGGTTCTGATGACTTTCGCCTCAGTTACCGAGGGAGGCTTTCGACTGTAGCTCTAGAATTTGGACGGTAGGCAGTAGTAAACGTACTTACGTCAAGATGTTTGGGAAGAAGCGTAAAGAGCGTAAAAAGAAAACCCAACAGAATCAGGCTCAGTAACTGCAACGAAAATAGCAGGAAATTCCGCTGCTGACACAGCTAGTTGCACATGGGAGTTGTGTCCGTGCGTGTGCTGGTGCAGTTCTACAACATACGCCTTTCCTACCAAAAACATTCTTTAATTGAAAATAACCAACCTGAGTGCGGGAAAATGTACACAGCATGGTGGTTATCTCTGCTGCCTGCAAAGCTCATGAGAAGCAAACTATGACACACACGGTGTCAAAGACCGTGCGCGACAAAATCGAATTCCATTCATTCTTTCTCTTGTTGTTTCTTTGTCGTGAGCACTAACGATAGAGGCTGTGTTCACAGTACATCTCTGCGTTCTCTCTCACGACGGAAATGACCCCCTCCTCCAGCCTTCACTCCATGTCGAACGGGTAGTATTCACAATGCTTAATTAATTTGTGTCGTTCTGCGACCATTGGATAAGATGTTATTCTCGTTAGTCACTAGATCAGGGCCTCTCAGGGTGCATGCGCCTGGTGCATGCACTGTGCACAATGCAAAAGATGACTTCGCTTGGTTGACCAGAGTGCAGACCCCCACTCCTCGATTGGAGCAATAGCGCTGTCTCTCTTACTCTCTCTCTCTCTCTCTCTCTCTCTCTCTCTTTCCCCACGCCTGTCTCGCTCGCTCCGCCTGTCTCCCTCTTCCTCACTTGCTCCGTAGCGCTCCAAATCCGAGCTGAGTTCAGCCGAGTTGAGTCGAGCTTAGCCGAGTAGCCCAGAGACGAAGCGTTGGTCCGAGCCAAGCCGAGCTGGACCGATGCACTGTGCACAGGAACTCTACACCGCTGTTTGCACGCGTGAGATTTTGGGTGTTTGAGAGGCCCTGCGCTAGATGATTCACTATGAGCTGTTCATGTCACCACATTTACATAGTCAGATATTTCCCACTCAGAAGAAGTCGAGAAATGTCTTCATGAAACGTGAAGCTTCCCTGAACTTTACGCCGTAATACACGGTATAAACCCCATCATTCGGTAGTTTCACTAGTAACATCAGCTCACACGCCTAAAAGCATTGAGAAAGTAATTTTTATTATTATTTTAGACATGTGTGAGAAATGTCTAACTGATTTGATAGAAGGCAGTTCCGGTTTAGGAAATGTTATTCCACTGAAGCTCAACTTACAGGATTCCAGCAATATATAGGAGATATGTTAGATTCAGGAGGTCGAATGGACTGTATCGCGACTGACCTGCCTAATGCGTTCGATAGGACAGATCATGGGACACTGCTGAAAAAATGAGTGCAACTGGACTAGACAAAAGGGTGGCTGACTGAGAAACAGAAAATATAACTAAGAGAACTAGAATATGTGAAGCATTATCTTATGCTGTAATTGGACTGTTATTGGAACTCTATGTTTTCTTATATATATAAATGGTATGAGTGAAGAACTGGAATCAGAGATAAGGCTTTTGGTCAATGATATTGTACTGTATAGAGTATTAAATATGTTAGAAGACTGTTAGCGACTGCAAAAAGACCTCGACACTATTGTGCCGTCCAGCAAACAATGGCACGATGATAAATGGGGTGAAAAGTCAGGTTGCGAGTTTTACAAAGAGGAAAAATAAGGTTGCGAGTTTTACAAAGAGGAAAAGTCCTCTAAGCTTAAATTAGTGCATTGATGGAGAGAACGTTCCTCATGGGGATCGCTGTAAGTATGTAGGTGTTAATATCGGGAAAGATATTCATTGGGGTAATCACACAAACGTGGTTGTGAATAAAGTTTACATAATTATCTCTTCATATGGTTATCATAATATTTAGGGGTTGTAGTAATGATGTAAAAAAGAGGGCATATAAGACTCTGGTAAGACCGCAATTACAGAATGGGTCCAGTGTATGGGATTCTCACCAGGATTACTTGATTCGAGAACTGGAAAAATCCAAAGAAAAGCAGTTCGATTTGCTCTGGGTGATTTCTTTCAAAGGAGTAGCGTTACGAAAATGTTGTAAAATTTGGGCTGGGAAGACTTAGGAGAAAGGAGACGAGCTGCTCCACTAAGCGGTATGTTCCAAGCTGTCATTGGAGACATGGCGTGGAATGACATTATTAGACGAATAAGTCTGAGTGGTGTTTTTTAAGTAGGAAAGATCACAATATGAAGATAAAGTTGGAATTCAAGAGGTTAAATTGGGACAAATATTCGTTTGTAGGAAGTGGAGTCAGGGATTGGAATAATTTATAAGGAATATGTTCAAAAAATTGTCAAATTCTTTGAAATTATTTAAGAAAAGACTAGGTAAACAACTGGTAGGAATCTGCCACCTGGGCGACTGCCCTAAATGAAGATCAATGGTGATTGATTGATTGATTGATTGATTGATTGATTGATTGATTGATTGATTGATTGATTGATTGATTGATTGATTGATTGATTGATTGATTGATTGATTGATTGATTGATTGATTTTTCTTCATAGTCTGGCGGTGGTTATTGTTTTACGAAGAAGTACAATAAGGCAACTTCTTCTCCTTCTTCTTCTACGTTTGCCGCTTTTCCCACACCTGTCGTGGGTGCGAACTGTGTCGCACGCGTCGATTTGGCCCTGTTTTATTATTACTAATAAGGCACCGTAGATCTACAGGGAAAACTTTAATTATTTTTGACTCTGAAACCCTAAACGAAATGAATTTATTTTACAATTGGCTTAACGTCCCACCGACAGAGATAGGTCTTATGGCGACGATGGGATACGAGAGGCCCAGGAGTGGGAAGGAAGCGGCCGTGGCCTTCATTAAGGTACAGCCCCAGCATTTGCCTGGTGTGAAATTGGGAAACCACGGAAAACCATCTTCAGGGCTGCCGACAATGGGGCTCCCGGATGCAAGCTCACAGCTGCGTGCCGCTAACCGCACGGCCAACTCGCCCGGTAATGAATGTAACACATTTTGTTTCTGAATCAACAGGGGGAAGTAGCTCGATTAGCTCCAATTTCTAAAACTGTAACTGAATATCGAAACGTCTTTGATTTAATTATGTTAAGAACAGGGGAATATTGAAACAACCCTAAATCAGGGATGTAGTCACTATTGCGTGCTTCTGTTGTGGTCAGTAGAGTGGTTTACTGTCTGAATATGAAGAGAAGAGTGTCGGTACAAACACAAACCCCCTGTCCCCGAGCCAGAGAATTTAATCAAACGTGATTAAAATCCCCGACCTGTCGGGAATAGAACCCAGGACCATCTTATCATTCAGCCAAGGAGTCGGGCAAGTACAACCAGGCAAGAAATCTGACCCATAATAAATGAAGATATTGGCAAAAGAAAGGGCAGAGCTAAGAAGGGTGTGAAAATAAAGGCTCCTTAGACCTCCCAAACCTAGTACCACCCGTGTACAAAGAGAATAATATTTTTCCTCTTTATTATGACCTTCGTCCGCAGGACATTTGGCCATCAAGTCTGTACTATGATAAAAATGTTATAGAAAATAGAAAGAAAAAAGGGACAAGAAGTTAAAAGACATAAAATAACAGGAAGGACCTAGAACAGAACAAAAGGTAAAGCAAAACGCACTTGAAATAAGACACTTGTTTCTTTAGATATTTACACCAGTTTTTGTCAAATATGTTGCAATTGCACTGTACACACGTAAGTCTCCAGTTGCCAGTAATAGCTGAATATATGTGGGTAAGGGAACCCGCAGGTGCACAAGGGTAGCGAACAATTCTCTGCGAAAGGATACAGTTCTACTGCACTAGAAGATAGTGTGGTTCCACATCTCCTGTGTTTCTTGCGCTACACGGACATTGTGCTGATAGGAGGACTCCAATCCTGTTCAGCTGAGCGGGGAATGAAGCATGGTGGTAGTTACTTAGTTACTTAGCCTCTGGCCCACCTGACGTCTTGATACCATGGTTTGTGTGGGATAGCTGGCTGAATGCAGGCATAGTATCGTCCTTTGTGTTGAGTAGTCCTGTTCCACAGGAGAATAATATTTGACCAAGGGAGGTCAAACAGAAGAGAGAAATTGGAAGAGCCTGACATAATAAAGTGGATGCAATACCACATTCGCCATTTCACATTCTCAAGTTGAGAGCCCCTGGGGGGTTAGACTTCGGCGCTTCTTAATGTCATTTAATACCACTGTCCTTTACAGTCAGATGTTTTCCACGTATTATGAACAGTATTTTTTTTGCTATCGGCTTTACGTCGCACCGACACAGATAGGTCTTATGGCGACGATTGGACAGGAAGGGGCTAGGACTGGGAAGGAAGCGGCCGTGGCCTTAATTAAGGTACAGCCCCAGCATTTGCCTGGTGTGAAAATGGGAAACCACGAAAAACCATCTTCATGGCTGTCGACAGTGGGGTTCGAACCCACTATCTCCCGAATACTGGATACTGGCCGCACTTAAGCAACTGCAGCTATCGAGCTCGGTCACAGTAAATCTCTGTCTTCCATTCAAAATAAAGAGCTCAACCGGAATGAAGCTTCTTTCACACCTTATTCCTTGGCCATCGACGTTCATTGTTTGTACATGTGTTCGTGTTAACCTCTATGCCCCCGGAATAATATTCGTGGTAATGAAAAAGTTGAAGTTGATTCGAATACGACAACCAGTATCTCCTTGGATATAACTGATACTGAATAAGGAAAAGGAATCTGATGTAAGCTGTTGAATAAATTATTTATTTTATGAATGCAGAACTGATGAAGAGCTTCGCTGTTAAGTAGACGTCTGAAAAGATTTCATTGGCCACGTACTCTTCGCATGATCCCAGACTACCATCTGTTGTGTTCGAAAGACCTAGTCTCATTCGTACATTTCTAGCACGTTCCTGAAAATCATCAATATTTAACATTGCTGAAGAGTATGACATAGGTTTCAATCGACCTCACGAATAAGAGTCAAGCGAAGGAATGTCAGGTTACGTGACAAGCTCGCACTGACAAACACAACTTCTTCTGAGAACCATTGTATCAAGATTCTCGAGGACACAGCGCACATCGCACTTGTCGCTAAATGTCAGCCTGTTCGGTATACAAGTGCTATTTCTGAGAGGACTGAATTCCCTCCATCATGTTTATACAAGATACCGAGCGAGTCCCTGAGCGGTTCGGGTCATGGAGTTGTGAGGTAGCATTCGGGAGGTGGCGGGTTCGATCCCTCCACCAGCAGCCTAAAATATGGTTTTCCGAAGTTTCCCATTTTCACACCAGGCACAAAAGGCTGTATGAATCTTAATTAAATCCACAAACATGTCCTTGCCAATCCTAGCTTCTCCCCATTCTTGCACTGTCAAAATCATTTGACGTGCCAGCGTGACGTTAAAGAGCTAGGAGGAGAAACCGACTAGCTCACCATCAAATTCCTCAATATCTTACGGCCATGGAGTTAAATTCATTTTGTTTTCGTGCCTACCGTAAATGTAACATATAAATGCGAAATACTCACTCACTGATCATCACGATATCTCAGGAACCACCAAATCGATGAGAGTGAAATTTGACATAGAAGTTCTTCATACGTCATAAGTACTGTAACATCTAGGAAAGCTCTTCGAGACGTTCAGTCTATACGGAGTAAGAATAAGGGAGTAAACACGCAAACACTGCGCAATTTTTCGAGGTGATAGGTCGAGGACTATTACGATAGTTAATTTTTATGCCACTTTGTACTCTTCAAATCTCTTACCGTAGTTTTCTCTGTGTTGTGGCAGGCAGAATTATTTTTTTAGTTTTCATTCCCCGCTTGAAGGGTGGGGTGGGCCCCCTAGAGAGTTACGCTCTCTCTCGGGCCAAAAGAGTTGAAGATGACTGGGTGATGCGATAAATGAAGAAGGTGGGTAAGCGATTTGACAGACTGAGTGAGTGGGAAGATGAGGTCTCTGGACTGCAGTGATAGGAAGAAGAGAGGGTTTGCTTGGGAGTGAAGTTTTTGAGCAGAGTACCAGGATGCAAATGGAGGGTTAGGGGGTGCAGTGACGTTGTGATGTTGAGGACTGAAGATGTTAAGGATCGTAGGATTTCAAGCATCGACGGTGGATAGGGGATGTAAATAGGTGGACTGACGGATTGACGAGGTTGAAAAGAAGTGGCTGGCCGGGTGCGACGATGAGAATTGTTGTTGGGATGGAGAACAGGTTGGGGTGGGGAGATGGAAGGCTGCACTTTATGGCGATGGTTGTAGATGTAAACTCCGTTGTTATTTAGGTGTTGGGCATCTGCAGCGCTCGGGACGTGTATACGAACCATATAGATTGGGCCCGATGCGTTCTTAATTCGGAAGACGCGACGAACTGGGACGCCTTCAGCTTGGAGGTGATTGAGAATGTCCGTTCTGAAAGGACATGGTGTGACGAGTTGAAGAAGGCTGCGTCAGCGATGGTGGTGCGGAGATTGCTGGTTCATCGGCAGGTGAAGATGATGAAGGCGGTGCTGCGTTTGTAGACCTTGATGATTCAGCTGGTAGATATTGATTCGGGGGTTGTTCAGAAGTGAGGGAGAGATGGAGGGAAGAACTCATGAGTGGGGAAGCATGGCAGGTGACAACAGTTGTAATTAGAACATAGGAAGAAAGATGGGTGGATGTTGTGGTGGTCGTTGTAACGGCAGTGGTGATGGTGGTGGTGATGGTGGTAGCGGTGATGGGAGGAGGGGAGAAAGGGAACAATAACGGTCGTTGGGATGGTTGTGGTGATGGTGTGGTTGCTGCGTCGTCAACATACGGAAGAATTGGTTCCACGCGGTGGTGCTGGCGGTTGAGGTAGACTCCGTTGGCGAGGATGCGTTGAAGTGGCCTGGCCTGTAGAGTTGAACAAAACACGACGTGTGGGAACGTTACCTTCTAGTATTCTGGAGACGCTATCAGCTGCGACGCCTTTCCGTTGGAGTTGTATTAGGATGGTCTTGGAGAAAAGGATCAACGTCATGGATCACACAGCTATCCATGGTGTTGGGGAGGCTAACTTCCAATGAGGTGTTAGCCTATGCGCTTTGTTACGTCGGCGAGGTAGCAGAAGTAGAGATGTTTAGCCACCCGGCCGAGAAAAAAACCAAAAAGAGTTTTGCAGAGATTATCTCAGTCCGTCTTCGAGATGTCGATGATGTTGTCAGAGTGCCTGGGGACAATAATTCGAGATAGAGCCGTTAGTAATTCCGTTTTTTGTATTGTTCTGCTGGGTGACAGTGGAAGATTCTACGTCTTTCGCGTCGCATAAAGTGTTAAGAACCACTGTATACATATGGCTGTGGAACGTACATTTATTACTGGGGTAGCGGTTCTTTACTATGTGGTGGCTAACAGTTGTCTATTCTCCTCGCTTTCTTTCATTATATGGCACAGACAAGTGTAGTCGAGTGGTTAGAATGAATGTAACCACGTGTCTTCCAACTGAAGTAGGTTCAAGCCGAAAAGCGGCTGGTGATTCCTATTAGAGGAAGGGCGCGTACTTGGCTGACGTATCAAGGCAGAATGTGAAGTAAAACAAAAATCTAAAAGTAAAGGAATTCATACGTACCTCCACATGGTGATTAAATAGACATCCTGAGAACTGAGGAGGATTTTTTGTTGTTTTCTTATATACAAAAAAAATTTATGAAGGTATTAACAACAGGCCCCAAGCGAAGAGCGGGTAATACTGCTAGCATAATAAAGTAGCCTATATCATTTTACGTCCGCCTCTGTGTTGTAGTGGTTAGTGCGATTAGCTGCCACCCCGGCACGTCCTGGTTAGATTCCCGGCTTTGCCACGAAATTTGAAAAGTAGTACGACTGCTGGAAAGGGGTCCTCTCAGCCTCGAGAGGTCAACTGAGTAGAGGGGTATTCGATTCCCACCTCAGAAATCCTCGAAGTGGTTTCCCGTAGTTTTCCCAGTTCTCAAGGCAAATGCCGGTATAGTACCTAACTTAAGCCCACGACCGCTTCCTTCCCTTTTCCTTGTTTATCCCTTCCGATCTTCCCATCCCCCCACAATGCCCCTGTTCAGCATAGCAGGTGAGGCCGCCTGGACGAGGTACTGGTCCTCCTTCCCCAGGTGTATTCCCCCTATCCAAAGTCTCACGCTCCAGGACACTGCCCATGAGGCGGTAGAGGTGGCATCCCTGGCTGAGTCCGAGCGAAAAACCAACCCTGGAGGATAAACGGATTAAGAAACAAAGAAAGAAAGAAAGAAAGAAAGAAAGAAAGAAAGAAAGAAAGAAAGAAAGATGTCACTTTATTTTGTTGCTGCTGTCCTATGCGGAGGGATTTGAAATATTGCAATTCAAAATTCAGTGTGTGCGAAGTCTATCTCACAAGGGGAGGTCATGATGCCCGCATCACCGATTCTGTTCAAACTTTGTAGGTTGGTAGTACTACATCACAAAAACATACTGGCAAAGTAGTAGTGCGCAACTCTCAAAAATTTCCAAAAGAGCGATTTTGAAAATGTCGAGAAAAGTTACGAGAGGATTAGCATGCCAGGTACCATCAAACGACAGACCGTGGCGCGATGGTTGAGTGGTTAAGGTTCTGCACTTCAGTTATGAAGATGGCGGGCTCGAGTCACGCTCGTAACGTTTTTCTGACATTTCCTGATCCCCTTTTTCCCCGTGTTGCGAATGTGAGCAGCAGTTAGTCACTGTCTGACCGCGTTGTGTTGTATATCGGTTTTGTGCGATGTAACCAGACGTGCTCATTAGAAGTTCCATCGGCATGGAGATCTCGCATGTTGAATTATGTTCGAACGAAAGTGTTTTTGAATGTGAAGTTACGCGAAGTGAAAAGGAGTTCCCGTGAGAGCAAACAACAAATAAACAGTTGAAAAGGGCCATGGCTTACGTCAAGCACCTTCTTTGTATAAATCGCTTACTGGGTCTCGGCGACTCTGTAGAGATTACAAAAGAGACCGAATTATTAGGAAAGAAAATTTTCAAATCTATTTTGACAGTAATAGAAGAAAATAAACGAGTAATAGACGAAAAAGGTGAAAAGGAAGGGGTTAATAAGATGGTAGCAGAGTGACTCGAACTCGCCATCTTCTTAACTAAACTGGCGAATCTTAACCACTCGACCCCTCCCCGACAAAACTTTGGCACTTCTAAATAAGACTGACAAGGGGAGGTCACGATGTCCGCATCACCG
Organism: Anabrus simplex; assembly: GCF_040414725.1. Classification (NCBI taxonomy): domain Eukaryota; kingdom Metazoa; phylum Arthropoda; class Insecta; order Orthoptera; family Tettigoniidae; genus Anabrus; species Anabrus simplex. The sequence continues at coordinate 263,237,828 of NC_090266.1, read as the reverse complement.
GTTTTGTTCAAACTTTCTAGGTTGGTAGTACTACATCACAAATACACACTGGCAAATTAGTAATGCGCAACTCTCAAAAACTTTCGAAAAAGACGATTTTGAAAATGTCGAAAAATGTTACGAGATGTTTAGCATGCCAGGTCAACTGAGCAGATTCCCACCTCAACCATCCTGGAAGTGGTTTTCCGTGGTTTCCCACTTCTCCTCCAGGCAAATACCGGGATGGTACCTAGCATAAGGCCACGGCCGCTTCCTTCCCTTTTCCTTGTCTATCCCTTCGAATCTTCACATCCCCACCGAGGCCCCTGTACAGCATAGCAGGTAAGATCGCCTGGGCGAGGCACTGGTCATCCTCCCCAGTTGTATCCCCCGACCCCGAGTTTGAAACTCCAGGATACTGCCCTTGAGGCGGTAGAGGTGGGATCCCTCGCTGAGTCCGAGGGAAAAGCCAACCCTGGAGAGTAAAACAGATTAAGAAAGAAAGAAAGAAAGAAAGAAAGAAAGAACAAAGGATGATTTATATAGCTGCTTACACATAAACGCGTTAGTAACAAATATACACTGACTGACAGAGCAAATGCAACACCAAGAAGGAGTGGTTCGAAAGGGATGAAAGTTAGGGAAAAACAGAGACGGCACGGACGAATAATTGATGTTTATTTCAAACCGATATGCAGGTTACACAATGCGCACGGCATCGACTCAGTAGGATGTAGGACCGCCGCGAGCGGCGATGCACGCAGAAACACGTCGAGGTACAGAGTCAATAAGAGTGCGGATGGTGTCCTGAAGGATGGTTCTCCATTCTCTGTCAACCATTTGCCACAGTTGGTCGTCCGTACGAGGCTGGGGCAGAGTTTGCAAACGGCGTCCAATGAGATCCCGCACGTGTTCGATTGGTGAGAGATCCGGAGAGTACGCTGGCCACGGAAGCATCTGTACACCTCGTAGAGCATGTTGGGAGATGCGAGCAGTGTGTGGGCGGGCATTATCCTGCTGAAACAGAGCATTGGGCAGCCCCTGAAGGTACGGGAGTGCCACCGGCCGCAGCACATGCTGCACGTAGCGGTGGGCATTTAACGTGCCTTGAATACGCACTAGAGGTGACGTGGAATCATACGCAATAGCGCCACAAACCATGATGCCGCGTTGTCTAGCGGTAGGGCGCTCCACAGTTACTGCCGGATTTGACCTTTCTCCACGCCGACGCCACACTCGTCTGCGGTGACTATCACTGACAGAACAGAAGCGTGACTCATCGGAGAACACGACGTTCCGCCATTCCCTCATCCAAGTCGCTCTAGCCCGGCACCATGCCAGGCGTGCAAGTCTATGCTGTGGAGTCAATGGTAGTCTTTTGAGCGGACGCCGGGAGTGCAGGCCTCCTTCAACCAATCGACGGGAAATTGTTCTAGTCGATATTGGAACAGCCAGGGTGTCTTGCACATGCTGAAGAATGGCGGTTGACGTGGCGTGCGGGGCTGCCACCGCTTGGCGGCGGATGCGCCGATCCTCGCGTGCTGACGTCACTCGGGCTGCGCCTGGACCCTTCGCACGTGCCACATGTCCCTGCGCCAACCATCTTCGCCACAGGCGCTGCAACGTGGACACATCCCTATGGGTATCGGCTGCGATTTGACGTAGCGACCAATCTGCCCTTCTCAGCCCGATCACCATACCCCTCGTAAAGTCGTCTGTCTGCTGGAAATGCCTCCGTTGACGGCGGCCTGGCATTCTTAGCTATACACGTGTCCTGTGGCACACGACAACACGTTCTACAATGACTGTCGGCTGAGAAATCACGGTACGAAGTGGGCCATTCGCCAACGCCGTGTCCCATTTATCGTTCGCTACGTGCGCAGCACAGCGGCGCATTTCACATCATGAGCATACCTCAGTGACGTCAGTCTACCCTGCAATTGGTATAAAGTTCTGACCACTCCTTCTTGGTGTTGCATTTGCTCTGTCAGTCAGTGTATTATACCAGGAATACTGTTGTAAGATATAGTCGCCGATGTGTGAAGTTATGTTACCCGCCGAGTGAGCTCATCCGGCAGTCTGCAAGCACGCCAGCTGAGAGCGACGGGGAATTTTGACGTCACGAACTGTGAAATACGGTCAACGCCAAGTTGCGTCAGCCAATAGAATGTTCGATTATTTCCATCGTTGATATCTTTTGAGTGGATTAAGTTACGAGGAAGTGAACTACGTCGTCGTGTAGCCCGATATTTTATAATTATGACTCCCAAGTTAGAAAGAAATATGTTAAGGATTAAGGGAGATATTAGAAGAAATGAAACAGTTACAGTTTCTCGGTGATCCTGTATAAAAAGGCAGGCATTTCGCCTGTAAAGCCAAGAGAACGAGCTTGACTGTTGTAGCGGAAGGACGTACGTGCCTCTCGCTCTGCTGTCCCTCTCCTCGCCAGGCGATCTGTACTTTCTAAGTGCTAGTCAGGCAGCTGTACTTGTTAGTACAATTTCGAAAGAGCTTTTGTCAGAGCTGAGCACTTCTTAGTGCTTGCTTTCTCTCTTTTTTCCAGGATTTCTTTTTCAGGCGGACCAGGATGGAGAAACTAACCATCCTAGCGAGACCGGAGGACTACGACAACAGGGGAGCCATAGTGAAGCTACAGGCGGCGCTTGGCTCGTTGACCGCCCCCAATTACAGACTCCCGACGCTGGTGGTGTACAACCGGTGGAGGAAGGACCCCTACCAGGAGACGATCCGCATAATCGATGTTCTTATGGCGATCGCAGAGTTCATCGGGCAGCCGATCATCGAGAACATCGGCGAGGTCATCACTAGCTGGGCGGTCATCATCCACCCCAGTGACGCAGACCGCTTCCAGGTCTACGAGAAGCTGGCGTCCCAGATATACCAGGTTGTCCGGCTACCAGGACACAGAGAGCAGCTGGACGGCTCAGGCTACCAGGAGACAGCCACCCAGACGGAGCCGAGGACAGAGGACGACGGCGGCGCCTCCGAGCGCCGTGACAGCGCGACCCCAGTTGGACCGCTGTATTTTACGAAGTACACGCAGACCAACAAGGCCGCCAACCAGGAACGTCGACCACCTGCCAGGGAGAAGTGGACGGAGACCCAGGCCTACTAGGAAGGATATATCACCCGGGCGCAATCAAGGAAAGCGCCCGCGACGGCGGACGGCATCACAGCAGTGGAGGAGAACGCCCCCTGGTGTTCAGAGGCTGCTGTACAGGCTCAGCCCGCCAGGTTGTCTGTCGAGCTGCAGACCTCGATCTGCGCCCCACAGGACAGGGAACGCAGTCGAGTGTTAGCACAGACCGACGCCACCGCCGCCAGCCAGGAGGAGGAAGAAGACGGCGACGCAGCGGAGCTACCCGCTACCCCGGGGTCACCAGGCCGGGAGGAGGGCAACCGGGAAGAGGCCTCTTCCCCTGCCGAGAAGAGATCCCCGTTAAGAAGACGCCGTCCCCGGACCAGGAGGAGGAAAAATACGCCGGCCTACCAGGAGAGGGCCGCCCAGCCATAACCCAGGACTGCTCCCAGGACAGCAGCCGACCGAAGAGCCAATCAGGAGAGGACCTCAGCGGGCAGCGGCAATCAGGTGAGATCGAAACGTCTCACTCAACAGCTCTTGCAGTGTTTCCGCTGTTTGAGGTGGGGCCACCGGCAGGAGAGGTGTGGGCTCCAAGTGAGGTGCAACCGTTGTTGGGGTGATCACCAATACACGGCCTGTGCAGCATTTAAGGAGGCGCCGTTTACCGGACCATGGCGCGGGCAGTGAGGAAGGAGGCCCGGCGCCATGACCCACCCCTTTCCAGGTGGCCTCATTCTCCTGGATCGGAGACTGGGTACGAGGGACCCCAAGAGGTGGCGCTGTGCGGCGGGCCCCAGTGGTATTAGACGCATGGCTCCGCAACCGGAAAGGCCCGCGCTAGTCACGGCAGTGCCCAGACGGGCTGATCCTCTAGCAGATGGAACGGCGAGACTACGGTTCATGGCTGTTGCATGATACCTCTTCTCAACTAACACAACCACTGGGCCTTTCCAGCCCACATCCTTGCACGTGCTATCACAGGTTTTACAGGTAGGCTCTTTCCTTTTTCTGCCTATGTGGTTTTTCCCTGAACCTTCAATACCACATCTTAACACCACCTTACCAACACAAACTCCAGCCGTGGTAGCGAGTCTAACATGGAAACCGGCAGATACTCCTTGTATCACTTCTCACTCTTCCCTGCTATCTATTTCCTGCTTAGAAATTAATAGCATGTCGGAGGCCATGTAGATTGAGTCGATGGTCACGCGGGGGGGAGCAGGCTTCGGGCAACCCCCCCCCCCCCCGATAAAACCTGTAAAGCCTTGTGCCACAGTCGAGGCCGGTCGGTCGGCTGTTGGTCATTCTGCCGCCGTGATGTAAGTCACCAGTTCGACTCTCCGATGAAAGTTGAAGTCCGCGTACTATTGAATTCTGATTCTACAACGCATCTACAAGACTTAGAAGAATTACAGTAACATTTGCGTGTGGTAATAGGAGTTGCGTATGAGTTGAGACGTGAACAGTTCAGGTGTTTAACTATTTACAGGGACAGTGTGATTCGAACCGATATTTTCTCACTAGTAGGCTACGTCACTACGCTACCAAGTACTTAAACGTAATTTGATGTTTGAATGTCAAGAGGTGATAGGATTTAAATGACAGTGTTTAAACTTTACGAAGTGATTTAACATTGAATTCTGAAGGTGATAAAACTTTATCGGTAGTGAAACGTCAAAACTATACATAATTTTGTATTTAACGCTAACAAGTGATAAAACTGTGCTAATAGCGAAACGTAATTCAGTATTTTAAACTGTCCAGGTGATTGAATTTTGTGGTAGTAAAACGTCAAAGTGCACGATTACTCTACCAAGTGTTAGAACATTTCGTCAAACTGTACGTTTATGCTGCAAGTTACAGGCACAGTTAGTTGAATTAACATTTTTTAATTATCCAGATAGGACCTGTGTTGAACCCAGGACGGTTCTAGAAAAGACAGTGTTTTCTCTTTCGCCATTACTTAATCGTAAACGGGACTAAATTCACAGAACAAATTCTTTAGTTTCATTTTATTTCAAGAATTAATTCGAACTTGAACTGTATAAAGTTTGAAAGTGGAATATCTTATTTCCTACGTCATTATTCAGCCGAAATTCCCATATTTAACTTTGATAAAGTGACTTGTTTATTTTCCGTGGCTGATATATCACAGATTCAATTATGAGTTCAATTTAATTTATTACTTAACTCAATCCAGTAGTAATTACTGTGTACGTCGGGTTCAGTGATATTACATCGTAATTATCCAGTGCAATCAAACTGTGAGGACAGTTTATCGTCACTTGTAATTTGCTTAAAATCGCCATTAACAAAATCTTTGTTTGTGCAGATCAAATATTTTACGAGTCCATTTCGAATCCTAGTGCAGTGTTATATCCAATACTACGAGTGCTCCTAGATCATCTAGATCTTCTAGATATTCCAGTCCTTCTAGAAATTCGAGATATTCGAGACCTTCTCGGAAGATGGTGCTACTATGAACGAACATTGTGATCCCGCAGTGTACCAGGACCAGTTCAATCCAAAGAAAAATAATCGTTGTAACTACTGTGCTGAGGTGATGTTGAATTCTGATTCTATTTTATGAATAAACTTTCGAGCAAAATTAAAACATTCCATTATACTTATTTTACTTCCCTCTCGTCTGTTATACATCAGATACCGGACACCCCTGTGTCGAGTCTCGTGTTCAGCTAGCCGACGTAATTAACATTTACTGTTACAACATATAAATTTTCTTTTATACAATTTGCTTTACGTTGCACCGACACAGATAAGTCTTATGACCATGATAGGATAGGAAAGTGCTGGGAATGGGAAGGAAGCGGCCGTGGCCTTAATTAAGGTACAGCACCGGCTATATAAATAAAAAAACGAGTCATGTTTCGCTTAGCAAAATACATTTTTCCCATGTGAATTTGACAAGAACTGAACACACGGGAATAGAAGAATTTGGTATTATCTTTGATTCTACTACGTCGTCATGCTCCAGCAAGAGGAGAATATGCAGCATAAAGAGCGATATAGATAGATCCAAAACTTCGTCACATGCATATCGTAATGCTTACTGAATTCACACCACTTAATAAGGTCACTTGTTACCTACACTAAACCGGCCCCACCGCATAGGGATAGCGTGCCTGCCTCTTACCTGGAGGCTCCGGGTTCGATTCACACCCAGATCAGGAATACCTGGATCTGAGGACTGGTTCGAGGTTCACTCAGCCTACGTGATTACAACTTAGGAGCTATCTGACGGTGGGATGGCGGCCCCGGTCTAGAAAACCAAGAATAACGACCGAGAAGATTCGTCGTGCTGACCATACGACTCCTAATGACCTGCAGGCCTTCGGGTTGAGCTGCGGTCACTTGGTATGCCATGGCCCTTCGGGGCTGTTGTGCCATGGGCCTTGGTTTTTGGTTACATACATTACTTGTATGCATAGTATTTGAGTATTTCATTCAGGGTAATAACTATTTATTACCATTTTCGACAGGGGACGTGTGTGCAGATTTCCGTAGCTGAGGAGAGCAACTATAGCGAAAGGTTGAAAATCCCGTGTTTGTGTCATCACCAGTACGACTGAGATGTCTCTCCTGTTAACTAACTAGGATAAAACTTAGAAAGAAGCTACCATATCCTTTGGAAATTCTTCCATGAACTGAAACCGGAAAACTGGGAAAAGAAAAAGAATTCAATGGGGCTGATGCCAAGGTTCGGTGAAACAACTTATCTAGCTAACCCTGGAAAATATTACTGAGCGATTTGGCTACACGGTACAGGTCAACTACTTGATTCGGAAAATTGTGGAATCGAACTTCACTGTCAGCAGATCTGAAGACGGTTTTCCATACTATCCAAATTTCACACCAGGCAAATACTGTGGTTCAGCCTTAACTACGGCCACGTACGCTACTTTTCTATCCTGTGGTCATGGATACGTTTTGTTAGTGCGTCATTAAGCATATAGCAAAGAAAAGTACTTCAATGTACTAAGTTACCCAGATTGGTACATAGCTCTAGAGCTCTAGATGGAGGAAACGGAGCCGATGACCTAGCTGTTAGGCCCTTTAAACAACAAATATAATCATCATCAACATCAGATGGAGGAAACACACTTAGCCTGTCATCTGTCATCCAACCTGATGACCAGTCATCTTTGAAAGAGCTGTTCAGACGCGTATGTTTCTTATCGTAGAGTGGTTTATTCAGTTCTATTCCTTCATCAGTCAAAACGAGCGTTCACTATAACGCGCAATATTACTAAACTTGGGCAATCCATCGGGATCCACGATTTAAACTTAACTGTTGATTGCTGTAGATCAGAGGTTCTCAAACTACTATGAGAGTGTACCCCTCACTCGTGACTAAAGTTCAATTTAACCCCAGAGAAAGATCCCAAAGTGATGGTTTAAAAATTATGAGTATCTGGCTAATTATGAAGGAATTTTAATTGATTGTTAATCATTCTTTTAAATACATTTAGTAAATGAGACGAGATTGTGAAACTAAATCATCATCATCATCATCATCTGTTTACCCTCCAGGTTCGGTTTTTCCCTCGGACTCAGCGAGGGATACCACCTCTACCGCCTCAAGGGCAGTGTCCTGGAACTTCATACTCTTGGTCGGGGGATGGGGAAGATTGGAAGGGATAGACAAGGAAGAGAGAAGGAAGCGGCCGTGGCCTTAAGTTAGGTACCATCCCGGCATTTGCCTGGAGGAGAAGTGGGAAACCACGGAAAACCACTCCCAGGATGGCTGAGGTGGGAATCTAACCCACCTCTACTCAGTTGACTTCCCGAGGCTGAGTGGACCCCGTTCCAGCCCTCGTACCACTTTTAAAATTTCGTGGCAGAGCCGGGAATCGAACCCGGACCTCCGGGGGTGGCAGCTAATCACGCTAACCACTACACCACAGAGGCGGCGAAACTAAATATATTTTATAACACATCACAAGAAATTTAAGATTTTGTGCCTGCATAAAGCATAATACAATGATAATAAAGTAACACAACGGGGAGCCTCCGTGGCTCAGACGGCAGCGCGTCGGCCTCTCACCTCTGGATACCGTGGCTCAAATCCCGGTCACTCCATGTGAGATTTGTGCTAGACAAAGCGGAGGCGGGACAGGTTTTTCTCCGGGTACTCCGGTTTTTCCTGTCATCTATCACTCCAGCAACACTCTCCCTTATCATTTCATTGCATCTATCAGTCATTAATAATCACTTTGGGAGTGGCGACCCCATTGTAATACTAGCCCATATATGTTTCATTCATTACACTCCTGACCCGGTCTAAGACTGGAAAACAGGGTGCAGGTTTTTCGTTTTCAATAAAGTAACACAGCATAATCTGTTTGTATGAAAGTTTCAAAAAACAATATATTTTATCCTCGATATGAAATTCATAATTAAGGACGATTTAAAAAATAATTCTGGAATTCGGACATTGCAAACCATCAAAATTTCCATGGGATGGGTGTGACTGCATGGCGTGACACAATCTTCTGATGTGTTGTAGTCCGGTGAAACTTTCAAGCGAAGCGTGCGTCCATATATACATATTTAACATTCTTCTTATTTATTTCCCAGTGGCGCTTACTGAGTGCTACGAAGGCTGTCAATAAAGCCCAAATCTCAAATGACAACGGTGGAAATCTAAAGCAAATTATAGTGTAAGCTCCTGGCACATTGTTGCATGTAAAAAAAACTTGAGTGCAATGACAAGAAACGTCACTCGTATTTCTGATTGCAAGGCCTCGGAGAATGGTATTGCAGCCCAGGTACTGCGTCCCTCACCCCTCGCCTCACCCCGCACGGCTTGTTGCTGAACGCCCGATAGGTGCAAGGACTGGGAGGATAAGTGTTCTAGGCTTCGGTCCGTCAGATCGCCACTGCTAACGAAGGGGAGATAGCTCAATGACTCGAAGTTCTCCGGAAGTTTCCGAATTGACACGCATTCCTCATCGTATATAATTCTGACTTAATTATACAGATAACAGAATGCTGATATTTCACTCCCTTTTGCTTCTACATCCTTGTAGAAAGACACCGCTGGGCTGGTGTTACAGGAGTAATATTGTTTTCTTTTTATAGATAGATCTGCTAAAATGAAATCTTTTAGTTTTAGTGTTCTCTTTGCTTAGTTGGAATCGAACCCGTGAACATGGGTCGGACATCAACACTGATCTACCGAGGAAGCTAATAAACCAGTGAACGATGGGTATGCTGTAAAATTCAAAATTTTAAATAGAAATAATAATAATAATAATAATAATAATAATAATAATAATAATAATAACAATAATAATAATAATAATGGTGCATAGAGCCTCCGTGGCTCAGACAGCAGCGCGTCGGCATCTCACCGCTGGATACCGTGGTTCAAATCCCGGTCACTCCATGTGAGATTTGTGTTGGACAAAGCGGAGGTGGGACAGGTTTTTCTCAGGGTACTCCGGTTTTCCCTGTCATCTTTCATTCCGGCAATACTCTCCATTCTCATTTCACAGCATTTATCAGGCATTAATAAATCACTTTGGGAGTGGCGACCCCATCGTACAAATAGCCTATATCTGCATCATTCATTACATCCCTGACCCGGCCAATGACTAGAAAACAGGTTGTAGGTTTTCATTTTCAATAATGGTGCATGATATCTGTACAGGCTTGGTGATGACCTAACGAGGATGAAATGAATGGCAAAGACGTGATAAACCCCCAGTCCCAAAGCCAGGGGAATTAAAAGAACGAGGGGATTGATGCTGAGAATTGAACCGGGCCCATCAGACCAAAGGCAAACATTCTATCAATTTCGCCACAAAGCCGATCTTTAATTTGCAAAACCTTAGCCAAACATCTCCACTGATCAGGGGTTGAGTATTGGCGGTAGCAGAGGCCAGGGCAGTAGCTTGTGAAGCAGTCTTGACAACACAGTAGGCTACTCCGTTGGCTATTGGCTGCAGCTCAAAACGCTTAAGGCTTCACGTTCACTAAACCAATTATTGAAAAGAGGTAACCTAAATGTAGTGGTAGCCCACGTCTTGATCCCGTCATACGCCACTGTAATTTCCATATTACAATTTTTGTAATTTTTCTTCTGAAGGCTGCTCGCGTACTCCTAGGGAAGAACCACTGCTGAAGACCATAGACAGGGAGTCTCATCAAGATACAATATAGTTAAAAAGATCCTACGTGTAAAAAACGAAATGATTCCAGCTCTCCAGAGGTAGAAATGACAAATGATCAGGGCATCAGTGAATTAAGAGAGGAAATAAAGACAACTTACTATATGGCTCTATGTATGTATGTACAGTAGAAACACAGCTATAGAGCACAGAGTTGACAACTAGGATAATGAAAAATGTTTGTCAATCAATATTCAGACAATAACTCCATAACTTTTTATGAGACCAACGAATATAATTCCATTTATTATATAAATATATATAATTTACTCATATACTCGTGAAGCATCCCGATGCTGAGTTCAGCGAACTGTAAGGTACAGTCCTTGGCGAGTACGCTGCGCCAGGGCATGAAACGTCAAAATACTCTAAAGCATGGTATAGAAATCGAAAAAATATATAATGTGAAGAGATTTATGAGAACTATACAGCGAAATAAAGGTTCGGAAATATCAAGGATGTAATGCAATAATAAAGTTACAGAATGTTTAATTTATCATAGACACACACAACCTGGAACCGGAAACTTTTACAAACTCAACAGTGTTTCTTCCAATATATCACAAACAAAGACCAATGATGAAAATATTACAGTTGAGCAGTGTGTGTTCAAAAGGCGCTACTTTCACCCAAGAAAGTTGTGGAAAAACTAAAGGAAACGTATAATAAAAGGCGCAAGGAACGTACCCATGATCGGGTATGGTACTACTTGTAAGGAATTACATATTCCTGGTCTGAATTGCTCATGGTATTCGATAGTGATCAACTACTGCAAAGCATGTGGACGAAATAAAATGAAAAAAATTGAAGTGGAAATAGCATTCCACAAGTAAGCCTACTGTTATTTCTTTGGTGAAGGTTGTCTCTACGCTGTGCCTTATTACCGTGTACGACCTCCTCTGGTATTGTTCAGGACTCTGACATGCTGTGACATGCTTGCGATTAGTACATTGGGGTCATCTTGATGAAGAAGGCCCCATTCCATCTGGGCAACTCTAATGAGGTCTGGGAGTGTCTGTGGAGGTAGTGTTTCCAAAGTGCCCCTTGCATGTTCAATGCAGTTCATGTCCGGTGAATTAGCTAGTCAGTTCATATGTTTGATACCCACCTCTCTCATGAAGTTCCTAGATGCGAGCGAGCATTGTCGTTGACGAAAATGAATTCAACACTATATTCATCCCTAGAGAGTTGTACAAATGGTCGAAGAATGTTATCAGTATACCGCTGGACAGTTAACGTCCCTAGAATTGGTATCCACTGTGTACGACGGTCATGCATAATCCTAGCTGAAAATATTACACCATCACCTCCAAATGCATACACCTTCTGGACATTCTGGTACTTTGCACCACATCCTTTACGTCTCCATCCTTTTGTCGTCGGAAATCCGTGTTTCACCTGCAGACATGATGTTACGTCATTCATCCAACTTCCAATTAAGATGTTGGATGACCCATCTTCTCCTCTCAACACGATAAAGATTCTCCAGTGTAACACGTCGAACCAGTCGAAATGACCTTAACTGGGCACTAGAAGCCGATAGCGTACAGTTTGTACAGATACACTGACCTGGTAGTCATCAAGAAGTCATCTCGTAATTGTTGAGCAGTAGAAGTTTGTTTCCTCTGCGCTGTTACGCGGATATACCGATCTTGACGTACCGTTATCATCCTCAGTCGAACTTTCTTCGGTCTGTCCGTCACATCATTGGACTTACGGTACCTTGTCCACTTTTTCCTTACTGCACTACGATGCGTAATACTGCTAATGTGTATCCACAATTCTGGTTTGGTCAAACTGGGAAAGACGCATTGCACATAAAACGTAAACACTAGCTGAAGTTCACACTGCCTGTATACACTACTTACTACCAGCCTTCAACTGAAATGGCATATTTCACCCCAGGCTCAACACAGCCCGAACACAAACCGGGCGTGGTCAGTTCCTCGATGGGGGACCACCCAGGACTACCGCAACCGACACACACGTAAATTGCTGTGTCAGTCGACACTGAACGAAGCTTTGTCCCCTGGACACTCACACGTTAACGAACACAAACACACTTACACTTAAAACATACAAATAGAGCAAAAACGCTATTATAATGACTCATAAAAATTAGCGTATTAGTAGTTAAGCAACATCGAGCGTGGTCACTCACTGGATGGGTAGCCAAACGTCCACACTTTTTACTATTCACTGCATACAAAACTACCTATACTGCCAAAACTACACGATATACACGCAACAGTCTACACTCATTACAGACCGACAGAGGAGCGCCGAAGAGCGCACCGGTATCGGTACAACACAAACCATCTATCTCTCCGGAGGTAGGTGGAACATACATACATCCAGGCTCAACACAGATCGTAAGCAGCGGCATCTTCTGTATTGTAAACATGCAACTGAATTACTTGAGTGTATACAGTGCCCTCTACCACTTCCGACAGCTATACACAAGTCCTCTCACAGAGCGTGCCTAATCCCACAATACTCCAAACTTCTTTTTTGAGGAAATATACTTCCGAAAGCATAGTCCCATGTTGGTTAGATTATCATTATCCGGGAGAAGAATTTAACATCACTCCAAACACTGAAAGTCTTCAAATTTATGAAATATTTGTAGGTTCAGTAACTGAAATAAATAAAAATTCAAATCATCTCCGTACAGGCCAGGGGCCGATGACCTTCGATGTTAGGCGCCTTAAAACAACAAGCATCATCATCATCGTACAGGCCATGGAGACCCGTAGAGCAGTAGAATATAAAGGCACCGATTGTCCGTAAACTACGTACTACATAGAATAGAGTGGCTGGACCTATGACTGGCCTCTTTTAACCTCAGAAATTAACGCGATATGCTCTCCATTACTATTCAGCCTACCGAGAGAGTTGGCCGTGCGGTTAGGGTCGCACAGCTATGAGATTTAATTCGGGAGATAGTGGGTTCGAACCCCACTGCCGGCAGCCCTGAAGATGGTTTTCCGTGGTTTCCCATTTTCACACCAAGCAATGCTTGGGCTGTACCGTAATTAAGGCCACGGTCGTTTCCTTCCCAATCCTTGCCCTTTCCTACCCTATCGTCGCCATAAGACCTATCTGTGTCGGTGCGAAGTAAAGAAAATTGTAGAAAAGCTCGTCTGCCTCTTCAGAAGTACAAGATTATTTTCAAAATTTCTCGTATTCCTGACGAGGAATCAAACCCACGTTCATCTGAGCCCACCGAGCACGACTTGACCGCTTCGGCTAGGCAACCCTCAACTGCAATATATAGGCTACTATACTAGCTGATGTGCCCGTGCTTCGCTACGGGATTCTAAGAGACTGACTTTGTGGTTTTCCTAACTACAGTTAGTTAACTTAGGCCATTACATAAACGTCAGTAGGAATGTAGGGATTAATACAATGTTATATAAAATACTCGCTCAAATGAAAAACCGTACATGTTCTCACCTTTAACGAACAGTACTACGATGCCGATCTAACAGTCCATAGTTCCAGTGCTGATATGACCAGGCCGCAGACAGCCATGTTCCGTTAAATATACACACTGCTCTTTCCAATCAGTGCCTCAGGGTAGGGATTGAATAGCTCTAATGCTCTGATGAACCAGTTTGTTACGTACCAGTAGTATCAGAAAATGTGTGAACCAGAGGAATGGCATGCTTAAGAAGAAAGTTATCTAACTCCCCAGCTATTTCTCGCCAATATTCAGGGAGGCTGTTATACTCGGTACGACCGGGCAAGTTGGCCGTGCGGTTAGGGGCGTACAGCTGTGAGTTTTCATTCGGGAGGTACAAGGTTCAAAAACCACTGTCGGCTGCCCTAAAGATGGTTTTCCGTGGTGTCCATTTTCACACCAGGCAAATGCTGGGGCTGTACCGTAATTAACGCCAGGGCCACTTCCTTTCCATTCCTAACCCTTTCCTATCCCATCGTTGCCATAATACCTATCTGTGTCGGTGCGACGTAAAGCAATTTAAAAAAAATACTCGGTATACAGCAGTAATCCCATCTATCGGACATGACTGGCAACAGAAGACACAAAGCACATCACAACAAACAATGGTCAATGTAAAGTTATTGTTGTACAATGTTATGAGCTTTCTGTATTGTAAGCATTCACATTTAGTTTTCTTTCGACTCTGTGATATTAGGGCGTCTTACGAAATTATTTATTGCGTAGACTGTAGTTCCTTATTCTCCGACTTTACATAACGATTTTCAGTGAATTCTGTCTATCCATTTTCTCGTGACTTAGCGCTGATATGGGCTTAGCAATAAAAATTCAAATTCATGAATATCTCTGTTATCATAGCCGGTACGGTAAAAAAGTATAAGACATAAATGATCGGAAATTTAATACTAAATAACTTTAGTAATGTAGTATTTGTCGATAGGACCACTCATAACACAACTATTTGAGAATTAAATTTTAGGCCTTCCCCTAAACTACCATTCCACTCAGCGTGAATAAAATTATTTATAACCTAAATTGTAGCGACTTATTTCCCGACTTCGCATACCGATTTTCATTAAGATAGGACCACTAATAAAATAAAAATTAGAGAATGTATATTTAGGCCTTCCCCTAAACTACCATTTCATTCAGCGTAAATAAGATTTTTTGTAGCCTAGATTGTAGCGACTTATTTCCCGACTTTGCATACCGATTGTAATTAAGATAGGACCACTAATAATATAAATATTTCAGAATTAAATTGTAGGCTTTCCCCTAAACTAGCATTTCTCTCAGCGTGAATAAGATTATTTATGGCCTAGATTGTAGCGACTTATTTCCCGACTTTACATACCTATTTTCATTAAATTCTCTTCAGCCGTTTTCTCGTGATGCGTGTGCATACATACATACATACATACATACATACATACATACATACATACATACGTACATACATACATACATACATACATACATACATACATACATACATACATACATACAGACAGACAGACAGACAGACAGACAGACAGACAGACAGACAGACAGACAGACAGACAGACACGAATTACGGAAAATTAAAAACTGCATTTCCTTGCTACTATGGACACGGCCGATACAGAAATACCATCCTTTTTAAATTCTGAGCAATGTACAGACAAAACTCTTATTTTATATATATAGACTAGCAAGATACCCGTGCTTCGCTACGGTATTATACTGAAATTTATAATTGAATGCTTATTGTTTTAGATATATAATCCTCCGAAATTCGCGATCTGACTCGTTTTCTGCGAGAATCCACCAAAATTCCCGATCTGACTCGTTTTCTATTATTTTACGGCACGTTTCCTCCCATTTTTCAATCTTCCTATTCAGCAATCGATTTCGTACTTCCCGGGTTAGGCTCAGGTATTCCTCCCGGTCAGTTGGGTCCGTAAATCTGTGCCATCTTTTCCTATAATCATTTTTAATACGGATAAAATCCTTCAGGAAATCCGGCGTGGTGTCATATTGGGTGCCTTGGCGGCACTGAACCCGCGGCCGGGCTGCATTCTTAGTCATTACCCGTCCAGGAGCCGTTTCCAGCGCGGTCCGCACATTATTATTATTATTATTATTATTATTATTATTATGTGTTGCTGGAATGGCTGATGACAGGGAAAACCAGAGTATCCGGAGAAAAACCTGTCCCGCCTCCGTTTTGTCCAGCACGAATGACACATGGAGTGAACGGGATTTGAACCACGGAACCCAGATGTGAGAGGCCGGCACGCTTGCGCCTGAGCAACGGAGTATCCTTATAAGTACATTAATAACAGTAAAATCAATTGGTCTCACCTCCTTCTACACCCCACCGCCGTTAAGTTTATGTACCGCCAACTCCCCCCCCCCCCCAAGAAAAATTAAAAGAAGGCTTGTTTCTTTATGTTTAAGGGAGATTCCAAACACCAATGTTCACGTCTATTACCTTCAGCTTTGAGATATAAGTATCCCCATAAAAATAATTTACTTTTTGCACTTCATTTCACACTACTCCCCCCCTCCCCAAGTGAATTTCAATTAATTTTTCAATTCTTTCACCCCCCCCCCCCCCCTTCATTGGATTTTCCGACAATACGTGTTTCTTTGCTTTTAAAGCAGATTCCAAATATCAAATTTCACGTCTGTATCATCTTCATATTTGAGATATCAGTAGCCTAATTAAAAGAATTCAACACCATTTTCAGTCACTTTTACCCCAAGTGGTATTTCCGAAAACTAAAAATACACGTTTCTTTATGTTTAATAGAGATAAAAAATACCATTTTTCACTTCTGTAACATGTTAAGTTTTTTGAGATATACTGTAAAAATTCTAATTTAAAATTTCACCCCTTTTGAGTTCCCCTTAAGTGGAGTTTCCCAAAACAAATCACCTATGTTTCTTTACATTTACAGGAGATTCCAAACACCCACATTTTACGTCTGTAACATTTTACGTTTCCAAGATATTCTGTAGACATAGTCTTTCAAAAAATTCACCCCATTTTGTCACTCCTGTTTAACCGCCATTAATTGGATTTTCCAAAAACTAAAAAATAGGTGTTTCTTTATTTTTAAAGGAGATCCCATATACAAATTTTCAGTTCTGTAATATATTTCTTTTCTGAGATATATGTATCCTTATTAAAGGCATTTAACCCATTTTTCACCCTTTTAAACCCCTCCTATTGGGATTTAAGGAAAAAAAAGATACGTGTTCCTTTATTTTTAGAGGAGATTCTAAGTACCAATTTTACATCTGTAAATTTTAAAGTTTTAAGATGTAGACACACTCATTTTTTAAAAATTCACCCCCCCTTTTCACCCGCCAATATTTGGATTTTCCAAAAACGAAAAAATACGTGTTTCTTTACTTTTAAAGTAGATTCCAAAAACAAATTTTCAGGTCTGTAATATCTACAGGTTCTGAAATATACGTAGCCTCATTAAAGGCATTCAACCCATCAATCACCCTTTTACATCCTTCCTATTGGGATTTTCCGAAAACAAAAGAATACGTGTTTCTTTATTTTAAAGAAGATTCTAAATACCAATTTTTACGTCTATAAACTATAAAAAATTTTGAGATATAGATACACTCACTTTAGAGAATCACCCCCTTTTCACCCCCCATTAATTGGATTTTCCAAAAACAAAAAAATACGTGTTTCTTTATTCTTAAAAGAGATCCCAAACACCAATTTTCAGGTCTGTAATATCTTCAGTTTCTGAGATATAAGTAGCCTCATTAAAGGCATTCAACCGCTCTTTCACCCCTTTTCACTCCTCCTATTGCGATTTTCCGAAAACAAAAAAATACGTGTTTCTTTATTTATAATGAAGATTCTAAATACCAATTTTTACATCTGCAAACTTTAAAAGTTTCGAGATATAGATTCACTCATTTTAAAAATTCACCCCTTTTTCACCCTCCGATTAATTGGATTTTCCAAAAACCAAAAATACTTGTTTCTTTATTTGTAAAGAACATTCTAAATACCAATGTTTACATCTATAAACTTTAAAAGTTTTGAGGTATAGATACACTCATATTAAAAAATCATCCCCCTTTTACCCCCCACCATTAATTGGATTTTCTAAAAACAAAAAAATACGTGTTTCTTTATTTTTAAAGGAGATCCCAAACACCAATTTTCAGGTCTGTAATATCTTCAGTTTCTAAGATATAAGTATTCTCTTTAAAGGCATTCTACCCCTTTTTCACCCCTTTTCTCCCCTCTTATTGGGATTTTCCGAAAACAAAAAAATACGTATTCCTTTATTATTAATGAAGATTCTAAATACCAATTTTTACATCTCTAAACTCGAAAACTTTTGAGATATAGATGCATTCATTTTAAAAATTCACCCCCCTTTTCACCCTCGCATTAATTGGATTTTACAAAAACAAAAAAAATATGTGTTTCTTTATTTTTGAAAGAGATCAAAAGTACCAATTTTGAGGTCCGTAATATCTTCAGTTTCTGAGATATAAGTACCGGTATCCTGATTAAAGGCATTCAACCCCTTTTTCATTCTTTTTCACCCCTCCTATTGGGATTTTCTGAAAACAAAAAAATACGTGTTTCCTTATTTTTAAAGAAGATTCTAAATACCAATTTTCACATCTGTAAACTTTTAAAGTTTTGAGATATAGACACACTCATTTTATAATTTCACCCCCCTGTTCACCCCCTTAGCGATGGAATATCCAAAAATCCTCTCTTAGCGAGCACCTACATCTTAATATGAATATATCTCCAAAATTTCATTTCTTTATGTCCAGTAGTTTTGGCTCGGCGACGATGAATCAATCAGTCAGTCAGGACAAGCTACTTTATATATATAGATATAGATTATTACATTTCAGGCCTTCCCCTAAACTACAATTTCACTCAGTGCGAATAAAATTATAGATGGCCTAGATTATAGCGACTTATTCCCCTACTTTGCATACCAATTTTCGTGAAGATACGACCATTAATATAATAAATGTTTGAGAATTAAATTTTAGGCCTTCCACTAAACTACCATTTTACTCAGCGTGATTCAAATAATTTATAGCCTAGATTATAGTGGTTCATCACCCTACTTTACATTCCGATTTTCATTAAATTTTCTTCAGCCGTTTTCTACTGATGCGTAGACAGACAGACAGACAGACAGACAGACAGACAGACAGACAGAAATTACGGAAAAGTAAAAAATGCATTTCCTTGTTACTGTGGACATGACCGATACAGAAATACCATTCTTTTCAAATTCTGAGCAATGTACAGACAAAACTCTTATTTTATATATATATATATATATAGATATACATCTTATATTATCCTAGTAATATATTCCCAAACATTTCTCCCCAACCATAAAATTCCTCTGACAAAACGGGCAGTTTGTTAGCGGAATATTTTAATCCTTAAAAGAATCAGAACCGGGCGAGTTGGCCGTGCGCGTAGAGGCGCGCGGCTGTGAGCTTGCATCCGGGAGATAGTAGGTTCGAATCCCACTATCGGCAGCCCTGAAGATGGTTTTCCGTGGTTTCCCATTTTCACACCAGGCAAATGCTGGGGCTGTACCTTAATTAAGGCCACGGCCGCTTCCTTCCAACTCCTAGGCCTTTCCTATCCCATCGTCGCCATAAGACCTATCTGTGTCGGTGCGACGTAAAGCCCCTAGCAAAAAAAAAAAAAAAAAAAAAAAGAATCAGTAAACGAGGGATATGGCAAAATAGCCAACCACTTTATCCACGCAAACGACACACGCCAGCCTTATTTAACTTACGAGACGCAAATTAAACACGTAACTCACAATTAGTAGTCTGCAATCTGGATGTCTGCCATTGGTTGCAAGTTAGCGGATTGTTCCCGACTCCAGCAACACGCTGGTTTATTACCAGGACAACGTGAGCATTGGCCTCCCAAGATTCAACAACCTGATAAGATTAACTTCACTGCTGACAGGAAGACAAATACCACACAGCTATGTGAAACTAGCGCCTCTTGTGCTACAGGCCTCTTGTTATGAATGGGCTGCTGTCGGTGACGATAATAATAATAATAATAATAATAATAATAATAATAATAATAATAATAATAATAATAATACACTGTCAGCAGCCCTGAAGTTGGCTTGCCATGGTTTACGATTTTCACACCAGGAAAATGCTGGGGCTGTACCTTAATTAAGACCAACCCTTGCATCACCGAAAACTTTCGATGTGTTTTTGCGATGTCAAACCGCTAGTAAAAAGATAATAATAATAATAATAATAATAATAATAATAATAATAATAATAATAATAATAATAATAATAATAATAATAATAATAATAATAATAATAATACCTGCCGTGTTGCGTGGCTCAGAAGGTCGAGGCGCTGGCCTTCTGACCCCAACTTGGCAGGTTCGATCCTGGCTCAGTCCGGTGGTACTTGAAGGTGCTCAAAACGTCAGCCTCGTGTGGGTAGATTTAATGGCACGTAAAAGACTCCTGCGGGAAAAATTTCGGCACCTCGCCGTCTCCGAAAAACGTAAAAAGAATTAGAAGGACGTAAAGCAAAATAATATTATTAATAATAATAATACCGTGCCCGGTGCCTGTGCGGTACGGATCGTGTAACAGTGAGCTTGAATTTGGGAGACGGTAGGTCCGCACCTCACCATCGGCAGCCCTGAAGATAGTTTACCGTGATTTCCAATTTCTACACTAGGCAAAACTTTGTGTTGTACGTTAATGAAGGCGAGAGTCGTTAACTTCCCAGATCTAATTCATTCCTATCCTAGTATCGCCGAATACGCGTATGTATCAGCTCGATTTTAAGTCATAATAATAATAATAATAATAATAATAATAATAATAATAATAATAATAATAATATTAATAATTTTAGAAAAAATGAGACACCAAGATTTCTCAAGCAACGTGAGTTTGAAAAGAGTGTGTTCGTCTGAAATAGGCCTTCAGTTGTAAGCTGTATTTTGGTTACAGTTATATTCCGAGTAAACGATTTCCTCACTTTTCCACTAGTTAATTACAGGCATACAATTTTTGGAAAATAAATTATGTTGTACTATTGCACTCGGGAGATAGTGGATTCGAACCGCACTGTCGGCAGCCCAGAAGATGGTTTTCCGTGATTTTCCAATTTTCACTCCAGGCAAATGCTGAGGCTGTACCTTAATTAAGTCCACGGCCGCATCCTTGCCACTCCTAGCCCTTTCCTGTCCCATCGTCACCATAAGACCTATCTATGTCGGTGTGACGTAATGCAAAACTGTAGTTGATATTGTACTGGACTCTAGCCTAAATGTACCGCTGCGTCAGCCTACTTGTATTTTCTGGTGAATGCTGGATGACAATTTAGCTACACTCGAACAAGGTGATTATGGTCATTAATTCTAGAAATGTATGTATGTATGTGAAAATGAAAACCTACAACCTGTTTTCCAGTCAGTGACCGGGTCAGGGATGTAATGAATGAATCATATATAGGCTATTATTACGATGGGGTGGCCACTCCCAAAGTGATATATTAATGAATGATAGATGCTATGAAAGGAGAATGGAGAGTGTTGCCGGAATGAAAGATGACGGAGAAAACCGGAGTACCCGGAGAAAAACCTGTCCCGCCTCCGCTTTGTCCAGCACAAATCTCGCATGGAATGACCGGGATTTGAACCACAGTATCCAGCGGCGAGAGGCCGACGCGCTGCCGTCTGAGCCACGGAGGATTATTTATTTATGTATGTATGTATGCATGTATGTATGTATGTATAATTTAAGTGGTCTACTTTAAATGGAACATATACATAGCTCGTTATCCAGAGAGGACACATGAACGGTCTTGCATCCGTAGGGAAATGGGAGGGGGAAGTAACCTAAAAAAAAATGTAGATACAGCAAAGTTCAGAATAATCTTTACTACTTACAACTCGTACACAACCTTAACACGCTTAGAGCAACAACGTACATAATCGACTAAAGAAACTTATTTTCTCACATGTACACGGGTCGGTAGATGCAGAGTGGGTCTCGGTCCATAAGTGGCCACAGCTCTACCATGGCTCTACGCCTCTGCATTCGGGAGATGGAACTGGGTTGGACCTCACGGCTGCCCCCAGCCATCGGCTGTCCTGAGAATGTTTTTCCTTGGTTTTCCATTCTCCTGCACGAAGGCGAATGCCGGGACAGTTCCTAGTATAGGCCACGGCCACCATTCCCATCACCTTCTCCGAACATTTCCTTCACCGCAACAAATCTCCCGGCCTGAGAGACGGCGTCACCGTCTAAGAGGCCCGCCTCCCCCTTCAGGGGAGGAATGAAAACGTTTTAGTAGTAGTAGCATCTGTACACATTAAGACTCTCATCGGTTTGTGGACCTCATGTAGCATTTCCATAATAATAATAATAATAATAATAATAATAATAATAATAATAATAATAATAGACGACCTAATAATAATGCCATTTTTCAAGGTCTATTCTAATTGCTGTAGATTTTAGGAAACGCTGGGATGTCGGATGTTTTCCGTAGGAGTTCAACAACGGACCGCAATACAATACGAACTTGAAATGAACCCTCAATTGCTTCCGTCCTCAGATGGGATCGAATTCACTATGTTTCGAACGGAAATATGACTAATGGACTGCGTCTGTGAGGCTGGATTTCTACGAATCAAAGCCAAAAGAGGGAAATGGGACGTAAGCTGCAGAAACACTGACTGAGCAGTCAATACCTCAGTATTTTAGAAGGGTCAAGATGTCAGCTTTCTACGTCACTAAATGTCAGACGGCTAAGTAGCGCGCTTGATTAGGCACGCTTTTCTGCTCTCCAGGTTGTGGCGTAGAATCCTCGTTCAGTCGGTTCATGTTTAAAAGTTCTTAAATATGAGATATTCGTGTAGGTGGCCATGTTGATATGCCCCTTTCCATTGGTAAAATGTCGGGACTTCGACACCTCCTGTGATAAATAGTAGTTGAAGCAACGTTGAACATACGGCCCTAAAAATTTATTATTAATGAATTCGTCAATGATGATGAAATTTCGTGTTTCCAGTTTCAACAATTTCCCATTTGTCGCTGATTAAATAATTAGGAATTACTTCTCTTCTCGGAAACTAAACTTATGCAATCGCATGGTTGAAAAGTAGCGTATAGTTCAGTGTGTGTGTGTGTGTGTGCTTCTTTCAGGGGCATACCAATAAAATCATTACATATTTACAGCGCTAGGTTTCATCGTTACTTGATAAACTACTTTAGAATAATAAACGCGCAAACTGTCTTTCAAATATCAAATTGGGAAAGGGCATCCAGAGATGTCAAGGCACCTCTCCAATCCGTAGCATTAGTTAAAGATGTCCAATGACAATTCCCACGCAGCATTCTAGAGCCATACCACCCAGTGAGGACCTTAGAACAAAGGTGATCTTAACGGGACTCACTAATAAGTTGCTTCCTATCGCTTCACATCACTTTTATCATTCATCAAAGTCAAAGTGTCATAATTACCAGCAATGTGAAACAAGGGAACATGGATGTCGTGCTGCGCAAGAGAGAAATGGTACCACACACAGTAAAGCAAGATGGAATGTTCATTAGTCGATGACAAATACATCGCTTTATTATCACCTTTCATCTCAATCACATTCGTCCACAAAGATGAGCGATCTCAGCGATCTCTCCCCATGAAATTAAAGATGGCTGCTTTTTGTCTCGAATATCCATTCAATTCCGGTCCAAAAGAGGACTTTTTAAACTCCGACCTCATACCAATTTAGGTAAACTCATTAGTATAGGTATACAATGTACTCCACCTTTGTAGAAGTCACGCTCTTTCACACGAGCCTAGTCCTGCCAATGCTAGCGGCTATCCTGAGTGTGGATTCTCACTAACTTCAAGAAAATTGTAGGTTATTAACGTATTCCAAGTCTTGAGATATTGTCACAAATCCCACCGTAACAATGTTCATTAGAATGTATTTATACCTTGGAAAATCGCTATAAGCTGCCCCATGTACTTACTCTATTCGATGACTGTCTGACGACCCATGTTCCTATACTGTCTGTGATACATATATAAATTCACATTGGAAAAATCATATACAAGAACTGTGTACAGATACTTTATTGTAAACTTGTTTATGTGTTAGAAAAGAAAGCAAGTTAAATGGTAGTAAGTTATGGGTATGAATTGAGGAATTTGAGGATGTCTATTTGATTGAAAGAAACCTGTAACTGTGCTTAATAACGTATTTCGCTTCTACTGTTACTCTATATCTTAACTCTTCGCTCATATCATAAATTGTGCTCCACTGATTTTCACAATCACAGTGTTAATAAATTGACACCGAGGACTATGGTTTCTAACTAACCCGATTATAAGAATTAGATAGGAAGATGTATTAAACCAAGCGGAGGGAGAGAAATGGTCGAGGTGAGTTCAAATGATGTGAGGGAGAATTTGATAGAACACACTTTAGGGACGTCCATTGAGAGGAGGAGTATCGTAAGACAGATTGTCTCGGATGTAGAGGAAGAGGCATTTTACAAATCCGGGCGAGATGGCCGTGCGGTTAGGGGCGCGCAACTGTGAGCTTGCTTCGGGAAAACAGTGAGTTCGAACCCCACTGACGATGGTTTTCATTGGTTTTCTATTTTCACACCAGGCAAATTCTGGGTCTGTACCTTAATTAAGGCCACGGCCACTTCCTTCCCATTACTAGGCCTTTCTTATTTCGTTGCCAAAAGACCTATCCGTGTCGATACGACGTAATGCAAATTGTGAAAAAAAAAAAAAGCATTTTGCAAAGACACGAACCGCGCGCGCGCGTGCGCACACGTGTGTGTGTGTGTGTGTGTGTGTGTGTGTGTGTGTGTGTGTGTGTCGCAGCCAAGGTGAATAACGGTCTCATGTCTTTGTCTAATATAGCTAATCACGATAATTTATTGAAAAATAAGTATTTAAAGTGTTACTTTGCCAGGTTTCGTTGATTATTTTTCAGCTCGGCTGAATATCAGCAGAAGGAGAACTTGGTGAAACATACACACTCCCTTACTTTACTGATAAATTAAGAAAATTAGAGCATTGGGAACGGAGGTTACAACATTCTTCCTGAATGCCGAGATGGGCATTAAACTACATAAAAAGGAAAACGTCATTCCTTGTGAAACTGACATTAATGTCACGATTGATATCGGGGTCTAGACTTAATTACAATGCAAAGCCTTATTCATAGGGATTAAAACATTTCTACCTGGTCGACCATGACATTACAAAATTACGTGTATGTAAGAAGTGATTGTTATAAACGAAACATGCAATTAAGACTTGTTATAAGTACCTGCATCTAGCAGCATGTCCATGGTATTTCCTACAATCCTTTGATAGAAGCGAGGTTGCAAAGTTCTCATAAATCAAATAAGGTATTAAGAGATCCAATATAGCACACTAGCATTTCAGAGCCTTAGTGTCTCGTTTGTAACAGAAAGAAGGAGCTTGATAAATTACTCCCATTAGCGCCATCCCTGTACCTATAAAAGAAATGAACTCTTCTCATAGATACCATACAAAATGCTGTAGTCATTTCTTTTCCAGTCTACAATATCTATAATTCCACAGGCTCTTGCAAGGGCCCTACTGACACATATTAGAGAAGGTGACCTTGTGCGAAGCTTTGACAGTTATGAACAAATGGAGAAATGAACTTGTACTAAGAACTTAGTTAAATAATTCCATAGCCTATCGATAAATAATTATGAGGGTACAAATTTCAATGAAGGTCTGCTAAAATGGAATTGTGAATTTTCTTTAATATTAGTCAGCGTTGGACCCAGTGGACTGTTGCGGCTCAAGAGAAGTACGCATTTGAAGTGTGTCTGTTAGTATTTCGTATAATTTCGTACCTTATGTGATCTGTCTTTACTTTGAAATGTTTTTAAGGTCACACTAATCCATGGAAGATTTCCGGCTACGCAAGGATGGGAAATATGTATGATTCGGAAGGAACCGACCATGGCTTTAAGCAAGGTATAACCGAAGCATTTCCCTGGTGTGAAAAAGGTAAACCACGGAAAATCACCTTCACAACTATGCGACACGAAACAAGCAGCCAGATCGCTCGGTGGTCTGACTTTTGCCGGCTCCATGTCTTATTTTTTATTCTTCTTCTTCTCCTTCTTCTCTTCTTCTTGTACTTTTCTCAATTATTTCGGATCGGCACTATATGTGGATTAAGCCTAGTTTTACGGCAGGATCCTCTTCCTATCGTTATGGGGAGAGAGGTGTTCATTATTTTGTGTGTGTGTGTGCGTGTGTGTGTGTGTGTGTGTGTGTGTGTGTGTGTGTGTGTGTGTGTGTTTGGATGGATGGATGGATGGATGGATGGATGGATGGATGGATGAATTAAAACGAAAACAAACACCCAGCTCCCGAACCGAAGAAATTAACCAGATGCGACATAAATGCCCGCCCGAACGGGAATCGTACTCAAGGCCCTCTGAATAGAAGACCACTATGCTGATCACTCAGCCAGACAGCTAAACTTTTGAATCCTATGTATATTTCTAAGAAAACAAGTTTCTACATCCTATACTCTAGTTTCTGAATAACTAAACAAAAATAATAATAATAAAAATAATAATATGATTTAAAAATGAAATAGCGTATGGGTTTTAGTGTCGGGAGTGTCCAAGGACAAGTTCGGCTTGCCAGATGCAGGTCTTTTGATTTGACGGCCGTAGGCAACCTGCGCATCGTGATGCGGATGAAATGATGATGAAGACGACACGCACACCCAACCCCCGTGCCAGCGATATAAATCAATTATGGTTAAAATTCCCGACCCTGCCGGGAATAGAACCCGGGACCCCTGTGACCAGAGGTCAGTACGCTGACCATTCAGCCATGGAGCCGGACGAGTAATATGATCATCACCGACGATCTCGACGCTGATCATTCAGCGAACGCGCCGGATTTATCATCCTCATCTGACCTTTTTATTTCTATTTACGCATATTAGTACATGTTTGCGTAGTAGTAGTAGTAGTAGTAGTAGTAGTAGTAGTAGTAGTAGCCTAGTAATAATAGTAGTAGTAGTAGTAGTAATTTTGTTGTTGTCACCATCGTTGCTTCATGTATCAGAAAGCATCCTTGTCAACAACAGCAGCGGGTATCAGTGTTTGAGGCAAAGAACTTCTCCTCCACTTGAATACAAGGGTAACAACCAGAAGTGTCCAATTGTATCATTAACCGAACAATTTTGTCGAGAGATTTCAAACGGACTTGTTCCATCTTATCTCGATCGCAAAGCTAAGGAAGTTTGCTTAAATAACTAAGAATGTCACAGCAACAAACGTGGAAAATGATGAGCCCCACGCATTATTCCCTTTTGTTCAACTCTTTTCAGACGTTTACATTTCCTGACAAAGGAACATGCGGTCATTCTCCTCAAGATTCACGCAGTTACGACACCAGAATCTGCGCTCCCTATTATACTACAAGATTTGCATCTTTGTGAATTCCCAGTCTATCATGTAACTTGAGACAAGAGCATACTGTTCCTTACAAGGAGAAGATCCTGGCTAGTCTGCTGCTTCAGATAGTCATATAATAATTTTGACGTCATGCTTTCATAACAAAGGAGCCGAAGAGACATTCAACAGTGACAAACTAGGCTTCGAGTTCCAAGTTACATAATCATTTCCTTGCTGTATTAATAATGCCGACAAGCTGCCTCGATTGATCAGTGGTAGCGTATCCGACTTATGAACCCAAGTTCACGGGTTCGATCTCGGCTGAGGCCGTCAAATTTTTAACTGCAGTCAATGATCTTGGTCCGCCTTATCATTGTTGTGAGCATGTTAATTTTTTTTTTTGGTGGCGCATACAGTGATACCCGAATAAATTACATTTACTCAGTAATATTTTCCGTCCTGTAACATTCCTATGTTGTCACTAGATAGCAGCACAATCTCAGTGTCAAAATTGGTAGGCAGGCCGCCTAGATGGCACCATTTAGTAGGTCTACAGCTCGGTAGCTGAGACATTATTATTATTATTATTATTATTATTATTATTATTATTATTATTATTATTATTATTATTATTACCGGGCAAATTGGCAGTGCGGTTAGGATCGCGCAGCTATGAGCTTGCATTCGGGAGATAGTGGGTTTTCACACCAGGCAAATGCCGGGGCTGTACCTTAATTTATTAAGGACACGGCCGCTTCTTTCCCACTCTCAGTTCTTTCCTATGGCATCGTCACCATATTTTTTTTAATTAATTTATTTATTTATTTATTTGCCGGGCTGAGTGGCTCAGACGGTTAAGGCGCTGGCCTTCTAACCCCAACTTGGCAGGTTCGATCCTGGCTCAGTCCGGTGGTATTTGAAGGTGCTCAAATACGACAGCCCCGTGTCGGTAGATTTACTGGCACGTAAAAGAACTCCTGCGGGACTAAATTCCGGCCCCTCGGCGTCTCCGAAGACCTTAAAAAGTAGTTAGTGAGACGTAAAGCAAATAACATTATTATTATTTATTTATTTATTTATTTATTTATTTATTTATTTATTTATTTATTTATTTATTTATTCTGTATAGAAATGGAAAACATTACAGTACCCTTATATAATAAAGAAAAAATAAACGAACCCAGTTATACATATTCTTGTTTTTATATTACGTTGCTGGCATGTATATTTATTGCTAGTTTGCCTATTAGGCTGCAAGTACCGAAATTTCCGTTCATCTACAGAACTTGTCAAATACACACACAATGAAGTCTAGACGAGTCAAGTACTGCATATTATTTCACCTAAATAAATTCTTGAACATAATCGTGGAAATCTGAATTTGAAGAGACATATGGAGACATATATAATAGTTCTCATTTACTTTCCTTTTGGTTTATAAACAAATACTGGACAAATACCATCAACCCACCTCTTAAGAAATTTTTGCAATTCACCAAACATGTACGTGTTCCGTCCTAAACGAATTGAGGCAATGAAAACAAAAATCAGGTAACATTAGAATGACAGGCAATTCATACCTTTCTGACAGTACAAGGGAGAGAATGTGCGCAAGAACTCTGTAAACCAGTGCCATGTTTATTTTTAAGGCTCTAGCTATTTCAGGACAAAATAGTCTCCAGAACGTTTCTACACTCAGAGTTGTAGGCGTATTCTATTTCTTTCCACCTTCCGATTGCCAGGCTTTCCCATATTGTTTGAAACAGACGGGGAAATCTTGCAGTGTCGTCCACAGCCCCAATAAGAACAAGATAAAGCACTTGAAAATTATGGCTCTTATTTACAACGGAATTATATTTTATGATACCTAGAAGAGAGATAACATAAAAGCCACTATGAACAAGCTAATACTACGACCTTGCTCCTGTTCACACATGTCAACCCTCATGTGAAACCATGCTTATAAACATAGCAGATGACGACGTTGAACCTAATGGTAGAGTTTAGTTATTCCAGTGAAATATTATTTAAATTAACTTATTTTATTAAAAATACTTCTAAGAAAAAGGTGGGTGATGTAGGTGAGCCACTGAACGGTGGTAATTATTGATTAAACAGGCCGGTTCCATGGCTAAATGGTTAGCGTGCTGCTCTTTGGCCACAGGAGTCCTGGGTTCGATTCCCGGCAGGGTCGAGAATTTTAATCATCATTGGTTAATTTCTCTGTCACCGGGGCTGGGTGTATGTATCGTCTTTATCATTTCATCCTCATCACGACGCGCAGGTCGCCTACAGGTTGTCAAGTCGAAAGACCTGCATTTGGCGAGCCGAACATGTCCTCGGATTCTCCCGGCACTAAAAGCCATACGCCATTTCATTTCATTGATTAAACAAAAAAATACAAGGAGAAAACCATCCCTCAGCACACTAATCAGAATAATAATAAAACTGATTTATTGATACAGGCCAAAGGCAGGCATTTATACAAGTGGAGGCACATGCTACCCTTAGTGCAACGTCACTGCATTGTCCTACATAAGAGGCTTGCATTGGTGTCTCAACGGCGCACTATCGCCAGAGTCTTGGAAAGGTGTGGCATTCCAACTGATGAGCCCACTGCTACACTGGGACGAAACGCTGGTAATTTCACGACTGAAAAAGCCTGAAGACTTAAAGAGCTTACATGTTTTATACATCTTTATTTTTGACTCTTATGTCTTTCCGTGTTCAGTCTACAACTACTCTCTGTGCCTTATCTATGCGCTTCCAAAATCCTCTATTTGCAGCTCGCTCTGTGGTCTCGTTTAATTGCGCAATTTTGTTTACGTCGCACCGACACAGTTGGGTCTTAAGGCGACGATTGGACAGGAAAGGCCTAGGAGTGGGAAGGAATCGGCCGTGGCCTTAATTAAGATACAGCCCCAGCATTTGCCTGGCGAGAAAATGAGAAACCGCTGAAAACCATCTTCAGAGCTGCCGATAGTGGGGTTCGAACCCACTACCTCCCGGATGCAGGTTTACAGCTGCGCGCCCCTAACCGCACGCCCAACTCGTCCGGTTTTTATAATTAAACCATGAAAAACTGAATATAACCACATTCGGCCTGATCTCCCCCTACGTTTCTTACCCTCCATGGCCGAGTACATTATTCTCCTAGGTAACGTATTCTCCTCCATTCGCCTCACATGACCCTACCATAGGTTCTCCCGAATGCAAACTCACAGCTAGGTGACCAAAACCACGTAGCCAACTCGCTCGGCTTTTTTACATTACTAATTATTTTAAACAGTTAAAGTGCTTGTGGCAAAGAAAAGAGCATTAAGTAGGTGTTTATATAAATACAACACGCTACCATATAAAAGTTCATGTACATCTGCAATACTTTTGTTTCTAATTATAGTGCAAACCATACGTAAAAATCGAACGTTTCGGAAAATAAGGCAACCATCACATGGCAAAGTGGGACGTAGGAAATGACACACATGGACAGACATATCTTTTGAAGTAATGAACATTATTTTCTTCGCTAGATTAAAAAGGAAAATGCATTCCGTTAAGAAAAGTGCATTTGGAAAATGCTTGTTCTTTTACCCACAAAGTTTTTGTTATTGTTTCTACGCCTCCTAACTACTTTCGACGGTTTTCGGAGACGCCGAAGTGCTGAAATTTTGTCCCGCAGGAGTTCTTTTACGTGCCAGTAAATCTATCGACACGACACTGACGTATTTGAGCATCTTCAAATACCACCAGTCTGAGCCAGGATTGAACCTGCCAAACTGGGGTTAGAAGGCCAGCGCCTCAACCGTCTGAGCCACTCAGCCCGGCCCACGAAGTTGTATCTCCCCCCTAAATTATAGAACATAATCACGTTTACAACGCGGTGATCTGCATGAGCCACACTGTATGTGTATTACCCATTTTTTCCACAAAAATGCCAGGACACTTCTAGTAGTTGACCCTAAGATACTATCTATGGAACACTTACATAATGATTAACCTGTGTAGCTGTAGTTTCATTCCTTTAATGAACATGCGGTTTAGATTTAGACAAATAGCTGAAGGCATCTTGGATCTGAGGTCCTCCATCCTGCACCTGCTCCAGTGTTAATTCTTTGCATCCTTCATGACGACGACGCGCACACCATCTGCTGTTGTGTTATTAGGTAAAAAGATGCAGCATCTAATATGAAGCGTAAGCTACAACAGGTGCTACATCCCATTTCATCAAACGTCAAGTAACCTATCTTTAGATTTTATGCTTCAATTTGTCGTCATATCGATGGATATCCCAGAGAGTTAAGGAGCACTGAATCTAGATCCATATGAAGCATGGCATGTCTTCAACCAGTAATACAAGAAAGCGCTTGTAGATAAGTCATTTATATGATACAGTAGCTAATTTAAGCCTTAACTTTCTGAAGTGACTAAGCGGTACTTTTCCAGAAACTAAAGTTTTATCTCCAAATGTGGTCAGGTGCATTTTAGAATATGGAGCAAAATATATTACTATTAATATATTTTCCTTCTGGAAACAAATTTAAATACATAATTAACAACCTGGTGAGCTACATCCAATATATTTTCCTGAAATAATAATAATAATAATAATAATAATAATAATAATAATAATAATAATAATAATAATAATAATAATAATAATAATAATAATAATGTTATTGGCTTTACGTCCCACTAACTACTTTTACAGCTTTCAGAAACGCCGACATACCGGAATTTAGTCCCGCAGGAGTTCTTTCACATGCCAGTAATCCTACCGACACAAGGCTGACGTATTTGAGTACCTTCAAATACCACCCGACTGAGCCAGGATGGAACCTGCCAAGTTGGGGTCAGAAGGCCAGTGCCTTAATCGTCTGAGCCACTCTGCCTGGCTTTTTCCGAAGTTGTTAGGCTACCAATAAGGAATCTCTCGGGACCTATATATATTTATTATTATTATTATTATTATTATTATTATTATTATTATTATTATTATTATTATTATTATTATTATTATTATTATTATTGTACCGGGAGGTATACCTCAACTCCGCTCATTCAAAAGAAGCGCCTCAAGGAACGCTTTTTCTCTAACAAAACGAGAAACAGCTACGGCATGAAGTTGGGACATTGACCAGAAGATGTCACCAGTGAATTATGGAGTAATTGTGTTATTGTAAAGTTGCCTAAACTGTCTGAACTTAATTGTTTTTTTGGTTTTCGTCAAGAAGTTTAAATTTTTCTCCATAGATGTCATCACAAAAAACTGCGGTAATGCACTCTGGTCAAGGTAAAAGAATTAATGATTTAAAGAAGTTTTGTGTTATTATGTTTTCTCAACTA
Organism: Anabrus simplex; assembly: GCF_040414725.1. Classification (NCBI taxonomy): domain Eukaryota; kingdom Metazoa; phylum Arthropoda; class Insecta; order Orthoptera; family Tettigoniidae; genus Anabrus; species Anabrus simplex. The sequence continues at coordinate 263,205,247 of NC_090266.1, read as the reverse complement.
AATTAACTTTCATTCATTTTGTTATTTCAAAATTTGCAACACTTCTTTCTCATTCCGCCAGGTTTTGAATCTAACCAATCACTATTTTCTGTAATTATTTTTCAGCCAATCACTGGATTCTTGTAGGTTTTTGGTTAACCCAATAAAATTGCGAGGGTGTGTTCGGATTTAGTCCAGAACCCTCTCAAACCGTCCCCTTGGGTATATAAGCTGCGGCTTTCCAGGCTACCTTGTCTTTTGATCGCTGAAATTCTGAGAGTGTGTGTGTTAAAACAGGAGGCGGGGCGCCCCATTCTTCGCCAGGCAGTTCATCAGCCAAGGTAATGGCCACCAGTCATATTTCTCTGTAGCTAACTCCGCAGACTTACACGGGGTGGGGGGGGGGGAAGGTTCAAATTTCTAACTATGTAACCACCCTTTTCTAAAATGTAAATTTTCTTTCGGCTAATGTAAAATTTCCTAAAGTCTTAAACTGTAAATCGGGGATAGAGAGTGCGTTACCCTCTCGAGTTCCCTTTCAACTTGATTTGAGGTGACTACGATTTTGTAACTGTTTCTCTTTTCTGTAAATCGTTTAATTAACCTTCATTCTAGTCACCTCAGTAGCTTGGGATTAGGCTCTGCTTCATAGGGCCGAGAGCCCAATTAGGGTTTTATATTTAATTTTCTAGGAGCGCAAGTGTACGCCTGCATTCATTTTGTGTTCGGGCCAGTAATCTAACCTGTTTTTCTCTCCCACGAAGGCCTAGTACTTTGGGTACTAGTTACCCCTGTGTACAAAATTGTAAAATTGTAGGTTGGGCCTAGAGCGGCCAGATATTTGTTAGATTTTTTGTGTAATGTTGCCTTTAGTGGGCTGTAAGAAATTAGGAGCTCAGTCTCCTTGGTTAAAGTGGGAGAGCATGAAAGCTCTTTTCTGTGATTTCTAATTTAACTGTAATATTGAGGGGTGCCTCTGGAAGGCTGTAAATTTGTATCGGTTGGAGCAAAGTGCTCTTATTTTGGGAGATTTCTCCTTGTCTGTGTAAACACTAATTGGCGATATTGTAAAGTTGGAAATTAGGGGTTGAAGCCCAAATCTGTTAAATTCTCTAATCTTGGGTTTTCCAATTCTTGTTTCAAGATTGCTACTTGTACCTGTAACCCTGTTATTTCACTAAGTGAAAATTTTGTTAAGTTCGTGATTGGAAAAGAAATATAACCTATGTTAAAGTTTTAACTTAATCTTTGATATAGTAGATAGACCCATTCCCACCATCACCTTCTTTCACCTCTTTCTGCTCCACGGAAATACTGTAATTATTATTATTATTATTATTATTATTATTATTATTATTATTATTATTATTATTATTATTATTATTATTATTATTATTACTTCAAACATAGGAATTAGAACGACATTTTTGAAGGCTTGCATCTGGAGCGTGGCATTGTATGGAAGTCAAACATGGACGATAATTAGCTCAGAAAGAAGGAGAATAGAAGCTTGTGAAATGTGCTGTTATAGAAGAATGCTGAAGGTGAGATGGATAGATCGAATCACGAATGCAGAGATACTGAATCGAATTGGTGAGAGGAGATCGATTTGACTAAATTTGACGAGAAGAAGAGATAGAATGATAGGACACATCTTAAGACACCCAGAAGTTGTTCAGTTGGTTTTTGAAGGAAGTGTAGGCGGTAAGAGCGGTAGAGTGGTTAGCTCTACGCGCGGCCGCCTTTGCCCCCAGGAATTAACCTGGTATTCATTTTTGGTGTAGGCTGAGTTAACCTCAGGGCCATACACACCTCCGGAAGTGGAAATCTCGTTTCTTAAATGAATATGGCAAGCAGATTAGAGCAGACTTAGGATGCAATAGTTACGTAGAAATGAAAAGGTTAGCTCAGGATAGGGTGGCATGGAGGGGTACATCAAACCAGTCTAAGGACTGATGACTCCAACAACACAACGGAGGGGCGTGGCCGCGCGGGTTAACGCACTATGGCTATGGAGTGAAAGGTCTGCATTCGGGAGACGCGTGGCTTCGAACCCCACCATCGGCTATTCCTATACATAGGCCACCCAGTTTCATTCACGATTATTCATTTCATCTTCATGAGCTCCTCAACCGAGGGTGGCGTCAGGAAACATGCCATATAAATTATTCTCACCTCATCCCCAACACCGTATCAAGAAATGGGACTAATGGGTAGGTGTAAAGGCAAAACACATCTCCGTACAGGCCATGAAGGCCCATGGAGAGGTGGAAGGTAAAGGCTTCCACTATTCGTAACCTCGGCACTTGATGGGGTAGAGTGGTTAGCTCTACGCGCGGCCGCCTTTGCCCCAAGGAATTAACCTGGTACTCATTTTTGGTGTAAGCTGAGTGAACCTCAGGGACATATGCACCTCCGGAAGTGGAAATTTCGTTTCTTAGATTTTACGATTTTCTGACGGGTATTCGAACCCACGTCCTTCCGGGTGAACCGAGCACGCCTCTGCCGCCTTGGCCGCACTACCCCTTACATTATTATTATTATTATTATTATTATTATTATTATTATTATTATTATTATTATTATTATTATTATTATTATTATTATCGGACCAATAAATAAAATGCTTTACTTCGAGTGGCACCTTCCTAATCACAGAACCCTTTTCTAAAACACTAAAAAACACAAGTACAACGAGTTGGTTACCAACTGTTCAAAGCCTCCAATAAGACAACACCTAGGGCTATTCATTGAAACTTCAGTTCCTTTTCAGTCCGCATTTCTGTGTGAGGGCTAGCCTGAAAACTGAACGAGTATTGGTACAGTATATCACCGAGTTCAGTGTGACATTGTCTTGTAACGACACTCCTGCAGTGCTACATCATGAGTGGGTGTGGCCTAGAATAGCTAAGAACGGGTATCTTAGGCTTTTGGCGATGCAGGGCGTGGCGGAAAGAAGCTGTATGGATGGGGCTACTGCAAGCCTTTGTTTTATTGCCCATTTAATTATCTCACTCACTGATCTACTCTCCACTGTCTTAAATTTAATTAATATGTTTGTTCACAATCAACTTGATGTCCTTTTAAACTTGTGTTAGACTAACTAATGGTCAGAATCGCCACAGCATTAGAATGGTATAAAATAATGTCCCACCGAGATTGATAGCTGCAGTCGCTTAAGTGCGGCCAGTATCCAGTAATCGGGAGATAGTGGGTTCGAGCCCCACTGTCGGCAGCCCTGAAGATGGTTTTCCGTGGTTTCCCACTTTCACACCAGGCAAATCCCGGGGCTGTACCTTAATTAAGGCCACGGCCGCTTCCTTCCAATTCCTAGGCCTTTCCTATCCCATCGTCGCCGTAAGACATATCTGTGTCGGTGCGACGTAAAGCAAATAGCAAAAAAAAGATTGTGCTGCTATCTAGTGACAACATCGGAATGTTACTGGACGGAAAATAATAATAATAATAATAATAATAATAATAATAATAATAATAATAATAATAATAATAATAATAATAATAATAATAGACTAATAATAATAATAATAATAATAATAATAATAATAATAATAATAATAATAATAATAATAATGTCCCCATTCTACTTGAATAACTGTTTTCTTTTTTTTTTGCCTGGTGTGAAAATGGGAAACCACGGCAAACCATTTACAGGGCTGCCGACAGTGGGGCTCGAACCTACTATCTCCCGAATACTGGATACTGTCCGCACTAAAGCGACTGCAGCTATCGAGCTCAGTAATTACTGCGTTGATGGGGTGAAAGTACCTTATGGGGAACATTGCACGTTCCTAGGTGTTAATATAAGGAAAGATCTTCTTTGGGATAGTCACATAAACGGGATTGTAAATAAAGGTTACGGATCTCTTCACATGGTTATGAGGGTATTTTGGGGGTTGTAGTAAGGATGTAAAGGATAGGGCATATAAGTCTCTGGATAGAACCCAATTAGATTATGGTTCCAGTGTATGGGACTCTCACCAGGATTACTTGATTCGAAAAATGGATCCAAAGAAAAGAAGCTCTATTTGATCTGGAGGATTTCCGATAAAAGAGTAAGGTTACAAAAATTTTGCAAACCGGGTTGTGAAGACTTGGGAAGAAGGAGACGGGCTGGTCGCCTAAGCGGTATGCTCCGAGCTGTCAATGGAGAAATTACGTGGAATGGCATTAGTAGACGAATGAATGTGCATGTGTGTTTTTTCAAGAGCAGGAAAGATCACAATACGAAAATAAAGATGGAATTCAAGAGGATACATTGGGGAAAATGTTCATTGGTAGGAAGAGGAGTTAGGGAAGCTGACGGCGCCGAGTTGTCGGATTTCAACACCCTTAAATACCACAGAACTCAGTCGGTATCGAACCTCAGAACTTATTATTATTATTATTATTATTATTATTATTATTATTATTATTATTATTATTATTATTATTATTATTATTATTATTATTATTATTATTATTATTATTATTATTATTATTATACAATGTAGATATTTATGGGCACTTTTGTTATCACCCGCTCGAGCTAATGAGTTTGGATATAAGATCCGAATTGAAGTTCTTATTCGGTCAAATGCGATAAACCGTACCTGCATAACATGGGTGCAAAGTCAGTGCCGATACATTATACTAATCTGCTTTAAGTTAATTCAAACTAAAGGAACCATTACCTTCGTGATCTAACGGTTAAGATATTAATTTCCCATCCAGTTGGCCCGAGTTCAATTCCCATCTCTTCCACGGTCGATATAACTCTGAGCATGCAGGAGAAGTAGAATTTTGTAGTTTCTCAGTACAACTCCAGGTGAGTGCAGCCTATGGCCGGTTTCTGCCGGCTCCCAGTTCATTACAAATACACTGAACAACACACACATTAAAGCGACACTGTAAGTATATTAAAGCGCCATTATATGATGTTAAAAAGCCCTCAAATGAAGCAACAAAAACCACACTAGAAGACGGCACTGGGTATAATTTCTTTGTCTGAGTTCTTTTGTGTTGTACATTTTCCTTCAAAAATGTTTCCTTCGCTTAATTTATGGTCATAGCCAGGAAAGTTTTATAGAATTGCACTTTATATTTTAACAATTAGTGTAGTGAATAATACCTGACCTTGAACAATTTGTGGACCACTGTTCCAGAACGTTGTCATGGCAGTTCAGTGTTTATTTATCTATTGTTCCCATTAAGGTCTTAATTGAAGTCTTGCAGTGTCATCATTCAATTGTTTGAACAATCCTAAAGTATTTTGCTACATCTGTGGAGGTTATGTAGGGCATAACCTAAGCAAAGAAAAGACACTACTACACGAAGGAAGTCCTTTATGTTTACTTACACTGAAACTTAGGAGTCAACAAAAGACACTGGTATGTAATGCTGAGAGAAAATGGGAATAATATGTGGATCCGCTTTCCAAAGTGCAACACATAAGTGGAAACTAAGAATCAATAAAAAGAAGTGTTAAATTTCGTTAAATAACATTAATAAGCGGCATACAACGAGTAAGAAGGAATCTGTGTATAAGAAAAATTCATTAAAAATAAGGCCAATTTCACACAGAAGGGAAACGTTGTAACCGTCCAGGCTTCTCCAGCCAGACTAATTTAATATACTATCATTTTACGCGATATCACTCGATATCAAGTTTATCCGCCATCGGCAATTATTCGTAATAACATATTTATTCTACGTCAATCATTTGTAAACAAGGAATCATATAATATAGTTATAACATCATTTATTATTTAAATTATTATATTAGGTAGGAGAGGAATTCATTATGTACTGTAAATATGGTCAATATGTTGAGACATAGTTGTTGTCATTTCATCTCATACTTGTGTATACGGAAAAGGTTATTCTTATAGCGGGGGAAAATTACATGAGTCATTGGGTTAACTCATGAGCCAAGGCAGTAAACAGCGACCCGCGCGCGAGGCTTGCGTACCAGCAGACTACATCATCGCCACGCCTACTGGTCTTGTCAAGAAGAAAGAAGAGGGAGATGATAATGCGATCTACGAATCAGATGCTTCGTTATATAGAGATCTGAGATTGAGCTGCTACCAAGAGTGGGGAGAGCCCGGTGATATTATCTAACACGGAGTCTCGGATACTCACTCTGAGAACCTAACTACTATCAGAACTTCTACCATGAACATCTACTTTGAACGACGTTATAGATTTTGAGACAGTGCGTGGTCTCTCCGAGACATAGTTATTTTGTACAGTGTGTTGTCGCTTCGATACAGTACTTAGCTGCGGTTATGTTATCGGATCTGCGTGAGACGAAACAAGCTTACGGCTTGTGTTATATTTAGTAAATCTTCTGGACGAAGAACTATGTTTAGTTCAAGTCCATGGAATTTTGTACAAGTTTGTACCGTATAAATAGTATAGCTCGGTTGGATTGAGATTTCTACTAACATGGAAAAATTCATATCTCTGAATTTTCTCCTCATACGAACAACGCTGATCAGTTTTTACAAGTATAAGGCCAATGTCTAATTTAAAGACTAGGCAATTAGGGAGTGCTAGTCCAGATAGCCCGTACCACATCAGAGAAGGAAGGATGTCCATGGAGTTAATTCTACATCGAGAAGAAGAGAACGAGTAACCACGGAAACCAGATGACTTCAACGGAAACTGCAATTGGTGAGCTTCAATTAGATAAAGCAAGCAATAGTAATTTGTGTAACGTAAATTCTAAATCCCTCCACGCTTTAAGGAACTTTTCCGATTCATCTCATTTTTTGTATAATAAATTCATTTGTATTTTATATTGCGTTAATTTTCTTTCTCAAACGATACTTAATGGTTAATTATTTAAAATCCTACCCCTGTGATTTAAGTATAAGTCTCTATGCTAGTAAATATAAATTTTGCTTTACAGTTTTCTTTAAAACTGTAACGCTGGCGCCCATACATCACATAGAGAAATGGGAAACCATGGAATGTTAATTGTTTCTATTTGCGTGGCAATTTGCGGGCAAGCCACATATAGTTTATTTGATATTCATGTGTCCCAAGGTAATAACTTTCATCTCCCCAAGTGTCTTGATGAGGAGAGCGAACAGTTACAACGTATCACAGGGAGAGTTGAAGGAGATAAAAATCTCCGAAATCTAGAACGATACATATGGATCTGAAGGTGAATCTTTTGTATAATGGTCCTCTCAGAACGAACTCGGTGATCTAGAATGGAGCATGATTTCACAAAGGAGTCCAATAAATGTCCGATACGTGACATAAAAATAAACCTAACGTTGTTGACGTACTTTCTTGAGGAACAAACAGAGAAAGATATAGTCAATGCTGTTATTCGATGAGACAAGCTGTCTGGTTTGTTACAGACGCTAAGCCCCGTGAAAGAATAATAATAATAATAATAATAATAATAATAATAATAATAATAATAATAATAATAATAATAATAATCCGTGTGGAATTAAGACAGAAAAGAGACATATGTTTATTCCCTATAGTACGTTATTTCACTGTAGAACACGTGCAGTGCTAATTTACTTGCAAGTCATACATGAGAAATCAAATTAAAAGTTTATCTTAATTCATGCAAAAACATCATATCTAAGAAATCATTAATCTTCTATGTACGTTACCTGTATCCATTCGCCACACGTGCCACACCAGCTATATCCCTACAACTACCTACTACAGCGGTGGTGTTGCGGTAGTTACGCTCATATCCCCTTATGAGGTGTTGTTTCATTAAGTACGTATAGTTTCATTCATTTTAACTTACTTACTTACTTACTTACTTACTTACTTACTTACTTACTTACATAGCTCTGATCACTGCGTCACGAAAATTCCTCTCTCATGGCTTCCTCCTGTTGATGCTAACAACCAGTCTCGTTATTTTGCATCTAACCTCCAGTTTATGAATAGGATCTTCGTTGTCTACCTACCCTTCACTCCCATACAACAAAGTGGTCCCGTAAGCAAAATGGTGTAAGGATAATTTGGCCTGAAAGTCCTTGTTAGAAGACACTGTTGATGGAAAATTCCAACTCACAATGTTAGTTTTCCTTAACACTGACTTGATTTCCTTCATTTTGGTCGAATAAGAGAATATCACTCCAAAGCAATATAGAGCACTAACGCTGTTACCCGCCGCTTCTCCCGCGAGGATTTCGTAATTTGATCAAGTTAATTATTCCCCGGTACTGCACTAAGACATCTGCAAATCCACAAAGTGTAAAAACTCAGCGAAAAATTGTGTTACATTTAACACACAACCTCTTTGTAAACCACGTTGGTGGTATTGCCTTTTGGGGCTAAGATGACCAGACTCAGTGTTATCTCTGGAACATGCGACATGGAACTCTATATGTGAGAAAAAGTCCTCTCTCAAGTCAAGAGCAAAAAAAAAAGTGTTTATATATTTTGAAGGAACATTCCAAATACCTATTTCCACGTCTGTAATATCTTCATTTTTTGAGATACGCGTATAAATATCCTCATAAAAATAATTCTACTCCTCCTTCACTTATTTTCACTCCCCGTTAACTGGCTTCTCCGAAAACAAATACGTATTCCTTTATTTTTAAAGGAGTTTGCAAATACCAATGTTCACATCTATAACATCTTCAGTGTTTGAGACATAGGTATCCTCATAAACAGAATTCAACTCCTTCTTAAATCCCCCCCGTTAAGTGGACTTTCCGGAAACAAAACGTACGTGTTTCTTTATTTTTAAAGGAGAGTCCTAATACCAATTTTCACGTCTGTAACATCTTCAGTTTTTGAGATATATGTATCCCCAGAAAAAGAATTCAACTCCTTCACTTCTTTTCATCCCCGCCCTCCATTAAGTGGACACTCTAATAACAAAAATACGTGATTATTTTGAAAGGACATTCCAGATACAAGTTTACACGTCTGTAACATCTTCAGGTTTTGAGATATAAGTATCCTTATGAAAAATTCAATTCCTTCCTCAATTCTTTTCACCCCATGCCCTCCTCTTAAATGGATTTTCCAAAAACAAAAATTTGTGTCTCTTGACTTTTAAAGGAGATTCCAAATACCAATGTTAAGGACTGTAACATGTTATGTTTCGTGATATATTGTAGAGATACACATTTTAGAAATTTACCCACTTTTCCACTTTTTTTCACCGCTTAAGTCGATTTTCCGAGAACAAAACGTACGTGTTTCCTTATTCTTAAAGGATATTCCAAATACCAATTTTCATATCTGAAATATCTTCAGTTTTTGAGATATATGTATCATCATAAAAATAATTTAATCAATTTTTCGTTCCTTTTCACCCCCTTAAATGAATTTTCCGAAAACCAAAAATTGTATGTTTCTTCATTTTTCAAGGAGATTGCAAATACCAATATTCACGTCTGTAACGTATTCAGCTTTTGAGATATAAGTACCCCAATGAAAGATTTAAACCGATTTTCAGTTCCCCCCCCCCTCTGAGTGAATTTTTCGAAAACCAAAAAATACGTGCTTCTTTATTCTTAAAGGAGATTCCAAATACCACTTTTTACGTTTGTAACATGTTAAGTTTCTGAAATATACTCATTTTAAAAATTCACCCTTTTTCACTTCTTTTTACCCCCTAAAGTGGTTTTTCCGAAAACAAAGAATGTGTTCCTTTATTTTTAAAGAAGTTTCCATGCACCAATTTTCACGTCTGTAACATCTTCAGTTTTTGAAATATAACGGTCCTCATAAAAAGGATTCCACCCACTTTTCACTTATTTTTATTCCTTTTAATATTGAACTTTCCGAAAACAAAAAAATACCTGTTTGTTTATTTTTAACTGTTCGGCTTTTGAGATATAGATATACTCATTTTTTAAATTCACCCCTCCCCCCTTTTCATCTCTTTAGCGAAGAAATATCCAAAAATCCTTCCTTAGTGAGCACCTTTACTGTAATATGAATGTGTCCCCCCAAAATGTTATTTCTTTATGTCCAGTAGTCAGTCAGTCAGTCAGTCAGTCAGTCAGTCAGAACATGTTATTTTATACGTAGAGATTTATTTTAATAGTCAGGTTTCAGCGAGAATGATGGAAGAATGAATACTTGGTTCAATATACAGAGGTAATAAGGATCAAAGTCCTGGGCCTATGTTCACTGTCATAGTGCTAAAGGAAAGTTTTGCATATTCTGGTTTAGTGCAGTGTGTACATTAAATTTTACATTACGAAGGGTATATACAAAAATCATGCAATAGGCTATTTAAAAGTAAACGAAACCCAACAAAAGCACAAAGTTGGTAACGTGGGATTGTCGCCCATCGCGTGGCAGATCAGTACCATGTATAGCCGCCTCGGGGCTCCCGACATGCTTAAATACGATGTATACTCAGTACCAAGGAATCTAACCTGTTTTGGGGCAGATTATCCAACTTTTACATAGCAGCTGCAGTCAGTTTCTGAGCATTTGCAGGAGTATTAGGACGGTGGACAACTGCTCTCTACAGTTCACACCAAGTATGTTCAACACAGTGCATACGCACAGAATATGCCAGCCAGACCATTCACTGTATGCCATGCGTTTCAAGGAACCGATTGGCCAATCTGGCTCGATGGACACGAGCATTATCATCGACTAGCGTAAAGCCCTCGCCCACAGTGGCAGCAAATCCTGTAGCTACAGTCTCCGAATACCAGACCAGTCATGATCCTGGATAAGATATTTTTTTTGCTAGTGGCTTTACGTCTCACCGACACAAATAGGTCTTATAGCGACGATGGGACAGGAAAGGCCTAGGAGTTGGAAGGAAGCGGCCGTGGCCTTAATTCAGATACAGGTTCATTTTCCTGGTGTAAAAATTGGGGAAACCACGGAAAAACATCTCCAGGGCTGCTGACAGTGGAATTCGAACCCACTATCTCCCGGATGCAAGCTCACAGCCACACATCCCTCACCGCACGGCCAACTCGCCCGATGAATAAGAATTAGAGGTGAAGGTCGACCAAACCTGATCCCACCCCAAAACATGACGGAACCCCTCGCTGCTGATGGCTCTGCAGGATGAAGGGCTCGTTCCATCTCTCACCGGATCGCCTCCAAACCATTTTGCTTACGGGACCACTTTGTTGTATGGGAGTGAAGGGTAGGTAGACAACGAAGATCCTATTCATAAACTGGAGGTTAGATGCAAAATAACGAGACTGGTTGTTGGCATCAACAGGAGGAAGCCATGAGAGAGGAATTTTCGTGACGAAGTGATCAGAGCTATGTAAGTAAGTAAGTAAGTAAGTAAGTAAGTAAGTAAGTAAGATAAAATGAATGAAAAGTAAGTAAGTAAGTAAGTAAGTAAGATAAAATGAATGAAAATGGGTGCAAGCTTATCGTGACCTCATTTGAATATTCTTGATGCCATGGACTATGAGTTGATGCCCACCTCACACGAGCTATCCTATTATGTGGATTGTGAGCTTTTGACACCGGTCTCATTGACATCAATGGTATATCGTCCAGCTGATTTCGCACTCTCTAATCTGACACGTTCACTCCGATGGCTCTCTACAGATCCTGACGGAACGAGGTGGCAGCAGAGGGCCTACGACGTGCTGAAACAGCAAATTTCGATCCTCCCTGCGAGTTGTTTTGTACGAGTGTGCCATCCTTCTAGAAGCAATGTCACGATTCGAATGCGGTCAGTAGCAGAAAGGGGTACTCTTGTCATGTGTACCTCAGTCCTATACGGGTTGCCTATTCACCACTGACCTTACAAGTACCAGGCAAGTGGCTGAGTAGTTTGAATCACGTAGCTATCACCTTGATTTCGGGGGATAGTGGATTCGAATCCCTCTGTCGGAGGCCCTGAAGATGATTTTTCCTGGTTTCCCATTTTCACACCAGGCATATTCCGGGGCTGTACTTTAATTAAGGCCACAGTCGCTTCCTTCCAAATCCTAGCCCTTTCCTATCCCATCGTCGCCATAAGAACTACCTATGTCGTTGCGGCTAAAGCAAATTGTAATTTTTAAAAAAGTCCTTAATGTGATGCTGTTAAACGGATCGACATGACAAGTTCTTCCTACCACACAGATATCGAACCTGATCTATGTTTAGCTTCGCTATGTGTGCCTCAGTGCACATTGTAAACATGTATGAAGTACTGCGACGTATACTGAGTGAAATCGTAGTATGCAAAACTTTTCTGAGCACTGTAAAGTGGTCTGGCTAGTGAAAAGTTTGATATAATAGGATGGGACTTATTTGAGTGTAAATGTTGTAAGTAGTTTGTCTTATGCAAACCACCTTACATTCCAATATGCCGGACGCTTCCTTCCCTCTTCCTTGCCTATCCTTTCCCATCTTCCCATTCCCCACCAAGGCCCCTGTTCAGCATAGCAGGTGAAGCCGCCTGGGCGAGGTACTGGTCATTCTCCCCAGTTGTATCTCATGACCCAATGTCTCACGCTCCAGGACACTGCCCTTGAGGCGGTAGAGGTGGGATGCTTTGCTGAGTCCGAGGGAAAACCAACCCTGGAGGGTAAGCAGATTAAGAAAGAAAGAAAGAAAGAAAGAAAGAAAGAAATCCATTGCAAGTACTTCCAGAATGGATATCACGGAGAAGAATTAAGCAAGCTGGGAATTCACGTATATCTCAAGTTAACGGAATGAACTTCGGCAAAATATGGTTCAAAACCTGGCTATAAATGCTTGTTAAAATAATATAAGTGCCCCTACATTTTCAAGTTATACTGTAAATTATATATCACATTTTAAAAAGGAACTATCTCATAAGAATTTCCGAAAGATGAACATATTTGTTCAAAATAAATCAGGAAGTTATTAAATAAAAATATATTCTTTTCCAGTAAAGTATAAACTGGTCTTCTGTTCTCTAGATTATAATATTGACGCAAACTTTCATGAATATATTAAATACACCGGGTAGACAAAATAAGACTGGCACGAAAAATTTACATTAACAAGTTTCAATTCCGCGTCAGTCTTATAGATATTGTCTATCACAGGAAACGCTGGAAACCGTGATTTCGATGCACTAATCGGTTGCTGTCATATGTCTGCGCGTGTGCATCTCCCGAGTACGTCGCTGTGACATTACGTGTGAGTGAGTGAGTGAGAGGAACACTTGAATGCAACACAAATGGTGCCCATGACAAAACACTGTGTTCGCTGTCGAGTGTTATGCAAAGCACGATTCGTGGAAAACCTGTGCGGAACTGTTTGCGCAAGAGTTTATGACTGGAAGCGTTTTGGCAAAACCTCCAGCAAAGTCTGCAATGCAAAACTCAGTGGAAAAATGGCGTGAAATGGGCTCTGTAGCGAATAGTAGTTCATAGAATGTAGACCAGATGGCAGCAGCAAGCACTGAATGTTGTTGCTGCTGTGTTGGAGTGAAACAAAGCCTGGAACGAGTCCGACGAAGTCTCAACGCCGTTTATCTGTGCAAGTGGGAATTAAGAGATCATCGTGTCGAACCATTATCAAACAGGACCTGAATCTGTATCCTTACAAATTTACTGTCGTGCATGCGTTAAAGCGTCCAGATGAACCCTCGCGTATTGAGCTACATAAGTAACATTAACTTTACACCCACACCTTAACGCATGGGCCTACCCCAACTTTTCTGGAAAGACTGTAACTGTTAAATTATTCACGGAAGTATGCATGCATAAGCTCACTGCTGATCGTACTGTATGTAAAGTGATTGGTTCAAATCCAGTTCCTGGCCGTGACTTTTAAGACAACCTTGCACATTACTCTTGCCACACCCAGGTGTTACGCTCTGCATTGTTTTCACCCATGCGTAGGTTAGCGGTGGTCTTGTGATAGTTACGCACACATCCCTTCATTTGCTACTTATATCCATAGCTGTGCGTGCCAAATTCATATCCATTAACTCAAATTCGAATGGCTGAGTAGTGCAGTTCGTTAGGCGATTGTGGTACAGGTTGCGGGATCGAATCCTGATAAAGCCGTTTGGCATTACAGAGTGCTTTTATTAGAGAACCAGGTCTAGATTTACTAGCATACTGAGGAACACATTTTTGGAAAATATCTGACACTTTTGGCATATCTCAAAAACAGAAAGATGATGATGATAGTAATAATAATAATAATAATAATAATAATTATTATTATTATTATTATTATTATTATTATTATTATTATTATTATTATTATTATTATTATTATTATTATTGGCCCCATGGTTAAATGGTTAGCATACTGGCCTTTGGTCCAAGGAGTATCGGGTTCGATTCCCGACGGGTCACGGATTTTAACCTTCATTGATTAATTGCGATGGTTCGGGGGGCTGGGTGTTTGTGCCGTCTTCATCATTACAATTCACCATTCTCACAGACGCGGAGGCCACCTAACAGGCTATCAAATCGAAAGACCTGCACAAGTCCTCTCTGGACAGCACACGCCATTAATTAATTACATGTATTATTATTATTATTATTATTATTATTATTATTATTATTATTATTATTATTATTATTATTATCGATATGGTTCTAGAATTTATCTCTTCAGCCAGAGAAAAAAACCTATAACCGATGACCTCGGTACAGACATCATTATACTCGCCAGCGAGGGAATAAGCCTACATATGAAGATGATGCATGCTATTATACAATACTTTTCCTTCTTTCTGTAATATTTTAATTTCTTAATCTAATAATCTACTTTGGTTCATAGTACTCTGTGCATATGGACGACGGGTATAATATGTATAATATGGTATAAAACATGAATGGTCAGCGCTGAGGCTGAGGGTTGAGGTTGAGGGTCCCGTGTTCGATTCCCGGCCGGGTCGGAGATTTTAATCGCGTCTGATTAATTCTTCTGGCTCAGGGACTCGATATTTGTGTTTGTCCCAACACTTTCCCCTTCACATTCAGATAACACACTACACTACCGACCACGACAGAAACACGCAATAGTGATTACATCCCTCCATATAGGGTTTTCGTCAGGAAAGGCATCCGATCGTAACACACGGCCAAATCCACATGTACTACACAGTTCGCACCCGCGACCCTACAGGTGTGGGACAATCGGTAGAAGAAGAAGAAGAAGAAGAAGAAGAAGAAGAAGAAGAAGAAGAAGTATTAAACATATATCAGCATTATGTAATTACAGTATGTACAAATCAAATTAAACACATTGGCATATACAACTCATTGAGGTTGGCCTGCCAAGACGACTGCTGCACAGCTAGATATAGGAGTGTCACGAGTCAGCGTGACTACATCTTCAGTCTATTGCTTGGTTTCCTTGATGAAATCCACTGCCTGTCACATCAGTATATCAGAGAGCCCCTCAGTTGGTCTCACATACCAGCACTCAATCTAAGATTAAAATCTCTTGACGAACTAAGATTCGAACCCGGGGCCTTCTAATAAGAGGTGCACACGCTACCACTACACCAAATAACTGACTATAATTTAATAAATCCTTTAGATATGTCGGACATACAACATATAAACTTTATAACATCAGGATACTATTATTATTATTCTCATTATTATTATTATTATTATTATTATTATTATTATTATTATTATTATTATTATTATTAATATATTGAAAAGAAAATGAAATGACGTATGGCTTTTAGTGCCGGGAGTGTCCAAGGACAAGTTCGGCTCGCCAAATGCAGGTATTTTGATTTGACTCCCGTAGGCGACCTGCGCGTCGTGATGAGGATGAAGACGACACATACACCCAGCGCCAGTGCCATCGAAATTAACCAATTAAGGTTAAAATTCCCGATCCTGGCGGGAATCGAACACGGGACCCCTGCGACCAAAGGCCAGCACGCTAACCATTTAACCATGGAGCCGGACATGAATATATTAAGAGCCTTGAAATCAGTTCCAAATGCTGTCATCTCGACCTTAATTGCGCATGCTATGAGTTCATCTTAAATTTCATACACCTTTAGAGGCCAAAGCCGGCCCCGTGGTGTAGGGGTAGCGTGGCTGCGTCTTACCCGGAGGCCCCGGGTTCGATTTCCGGCCAGATCAGGGATTTTTACCTGGACCTGAGGACTGGTTCGAGGTCCACTCAGCCTACGTGATTAGAATTGAGGAACTATCTGACGGTGAGATAGCGGCCCCGGTCTAGAAACCCAAGCATAACGGTCGAGAGAATTCGTCGTGCTGACCACACGACACCTCGTAATCTGCAGGCCTTCGGGCTGAGCAGCGGTCGCTTCGTGGCGAAGGCCCTTCAAGGGCTGTAGTGCCATGGGGTTCGGTTTGGTTTTTAGAGGCCAAAGCTGAGTGGTTCGACTGCAGCCCACTGGAACCTCTGTCACTAAACATTCTCTCCAGGCAACGTCTGAGACGGTGCTATATTCCGAGTCCCGAAGTGTCTTTTCTTGTCCTACACCCAATTATCTGCAGGTACTCACATCACTACAGGTTGGTTTCGAACAGGATTTACAAACACTACCAATAATCTCCGACGAACTGAATATGGGCACATCCTGATAGACTAGTAAAAGACAAATTATCATGGCTAGCCAGTTAATGTTGCCGAGTACTGTCTGTTTATCGGAAAATTAGATTCTGAGTCCTCATCAATAATTGAAATATGCATGAAGATTAGAACGGTGCAAACCCAGCCTCGTGAGGGCGACTGCGTAACTGCTTGAGAGTCTCAGACTGGAACCTCAGTTACCATACATTCTGCGTAACTGCTTGAGAGACTCAGACTGGGACGTCGGTTACTATACATTCTCTCCAGGCAACGTCTGGTACGGTGCTATATTCCGAGTCCCGAAGCGTCTTTTCTTGTCCTAGACCCAAGCTGAGGTCAGTGGGTGTCCTACCGCAGTTGTACGTTGCCTGAGTGAAAGGTTAAATATCTACGAGGGTATAGGGACTGGTGTTACTTATATATTTTATATTTACAATTTGTTTACGTCGCACCGACTCAGATAGGTCTTATGGCGACGATGGGGCTAGGAGTGGGAAGGAAGCGGTCGTGGCCTTAATTAAGGTACAGCCCCAGCATTTTCCTGGTTTGAACATGGGAAACCACGGAAAACCATCTTCAGGGCTGCCGGCAGTGGGGTTCGAACCCACTATCTCCCGAATACTGGATACTGTCCGCACTTAAGCGACTGCAGCTATCGAGCTCGGTCCTGGTGTGACTGGTACTGAATTCTTGTGCCAAGTTTGTGCCAATAAATCGAACTCTAGTATAGAGAATCGCAAAGAACTCTCATAATTTGTGTTAAGTCAGTAAAATATTCTCTCTCACAATGTGGCAAAAGTTACCCAATAAATATAAACCCTCTCTAAACCAAAGACATAGTGAGAATTCTGTGATGCCAGATGACTTACATAAATTGTATATTTAATGTCGTGGACTCTCCCGGTATATCAGCTGGCATGGTTCCATTAGTTTCAAATAAGTATTATGTATTGTGCTGGTCATTTTGCAGCTTCAAAGGGATTGTGGGTGGAGGACAAGAGCGGGTTGTTGACCTGACCTTGTTCTTGAGTCAGGTAATTAATTTCTAACTTGAATGTACGACGTGAAGTATGAAATCTGGCGACCCGTAGCGCCATATTTCACTCTTTGGGTGGAAGATGGCATCCTACAACACGAAGCTGAATTCCAACAGCTGCATGAATTGAATGCTGAAAGTGGCATTCCCGTGGATCTTGTGGGAGTACAAAGAGACCACTAGCTGTTGCTCCTCCTACATCAGTGAGCGGTCAAGCTCTTACAGTTAGCAGAATAGTTCAGATAGGGAAAACTGTGGCTAGAAACACGCCACTTCCGAGCTGCGGGATATTTATTTGTGATCACATGTGTTCCACTTACTATGTTCATTTGTTTTCATTTGCGACAACGTTACATCACGTGCTACATGAGCTGTTCGTAAATGACGTCCTCAAACTTGAATGTAAACATTGCATCTGGTCGCGAAAATACTTCAAAAACAAAACAAATCATACCAAGAAGGACTCCTCTGCAAGTCTAAGAATAGACTGGTGCTGTCATTAACCATTATAGATTCAAATTCCACCGTCGAATATTCATGAAATTACTGCTTTTCTGCAAGCCTTTCCATTTCAACTGCGGAAAATGATTGAGATATGCCGTTTACAGACGTCACCGCAATAGTTGATGAATTATCTACACAGAGTGTCCCAGGAAGAATGGTCAATCTATATATATAAAATAGCTTGTCCTGACTGACTGACTGATTCATCATCGCCGAGCCAAAACTACTGGACATAAAGAAATGAAATTTTGGGCATAGATTTATATTAAGATGTAGGTGCTCGCTAAGAAAGGATTTTTGGATATTCCTTCGCTAAGGGGGTGAAAAGGGGGTTGGAATTTTAAAATGAGTGTATCTATATCTCAAAACTTTGAAAGTTTACAGATGTAAAAATTGGTATTTAGAATCTCCTTTAAAAATAAGGAAATACGTATTTTTTCGTTTTCAGAAAATCCCAATAGGAGGGGTGGAAAATGGTAAGAAAGGGGGTTGGATGCCTTTAATCAGAATACCGGTACTTATATCTCAGAAACTGAAGATATTACAGACCTGAAAATTGGTACTTTTGATCTCTTTTAAAAATAAAGAAACACGTATTTTTTTTGTTTTTGAAAAATCCAATTAATGGGAGGGTGAAAAGGGGGGTGAATTTTTAAAAACAGTGCATCTATATCTCAAAACTTTTAAAGTTTACAGATGTAAAAATAGGTATTTAGAATCTTCATTAAAAATAAAGAAACACGTATTTTTTTGTTTTTGGAAAATCCCAATAGGAGGGGTGAAAAGGGGTGAAAATGGATTGAATGCCTTTAATGAGGATACTTATATCTCAGAAACTGAAGATATTACAGACCTGAAAATTGGTACCTTTGATCTCTTTTAAAAATAAAGAAACACGTATTTTTTTGTTTTTGGAAAATCCAAATAATGGGGGTGAAAAGGGGGGTGAATTTTAAAAATGAGTGTATCTATATCTCAAAACTTTTAAAGTTTATAAATGTAAAATATGGTATTTAGAATCTCCTTTAAAAATAAAGAAACACGTTTTTTTTGTTTTCGGAAAATCCCGATAGGAAGGGTGGAAAAGGGTGAAAAAGAGGTTGAATGCCTTTAACGAGGCTACTTATATTTCAGAACCTGAAGATATTACAGACCTGAAAATTGGTATTGGGGATCCACTTTAAAAATAAGGAAACACGTATATTTTCGTTTTTGAAAAATCCGGATAATGGGGGGTGAAAAGGGGGGTGAATTTTTAAAATAATTGTGTCTATATCTTAAAACTTTAAAAGTTTACAGATGTGAAAATTGGTATTTAGAATCTCCTTTAAAAGTAAAGGAATAAGTATTTTTTCGTTTTCTGTAAATCCCAATAGGAGGGGTGTAAAAGGGTGAATAGTGGGTTGAATGCCTTTAATGAGGATACATATATCTCAGAAACTGAATATATTACAGAACTAAAAATTTGTATATGGGATCTCCTTTAAAAATAAAGAAACGCGTATTCTCGGAAAATCCAATGAAGGGGGGGGGGGGGAAGAATTCTAAAATGAATTGACTTAATTGTATGAGAATACATACATCTAATAAAAACTAAAGTTGTTACGGACGTGAAAATTGGTATTTTGATCTCCTTTAAAAACAAAGAAATACGCATTTTGTGGGGGAAACCATCTTGGGGGGCGGGAGTGGAAAGGAGTTGAATTCCTTTCATGAGGACACATAAATCAAAAACTGAAGAAGTTAGAGTCGTGATAATTGCTATTTAGAAGATCTTTTACTATTAAAGAAACAAGTAGTTTTTGCCGGAAAATTCACTTAAGGGGGGGGGGGGAGAAGTGTGAAAGGAAGTAAAAAAAGCGAATTATTTTTATGGGGATACTTATATCTCAAAACTCAAGGTAATAGACGTGAACATTGGGGTTTGGAATCTCCTTTAAACATAAAGAAACACTCCTTTTAATTATTTTTTTTTGGGGGGGGGGGGTAAATAAACTTACCGGCGGTGGGGTGTAAAAGGAGGTGAGACCAATTGATTTTGCTGTTCATAATGTACTTATAAGGAGCCTCCGTTGCTCAGGCGGCAGCGCGCCGGCCTCTCACAGGTGGGTTCCGTGGTTCAAATCCCGGTCACTCCATGTGACATTCGTGCTGGACAAAACGGAGGCGGGACAGGTTTTTCTCCGGATACTTCGCTTTTCCCTGTCATCATTCATTCCAGCAACACTGTCCAATATTTCATTTCATTTGTCATTCATCGATCATTGCCCCAGAGGAGTGCTTCGGCAGCCGGCACAATTCCTACTGTCGCCGCTAGATGGGGCTTTATTCATTCCATTCCTGACCCTGTCGAATGACTGGAAACAGGCTGTATATTTTCGATGTACTTATTCTGATCATAAACCGATCTTTTTAATCTTTCCTGAGTTCGTTTTCAACAGCCAACTTTTCCTTCGGAGAACGTTCTTATATTACAGTAGATTCTCCTGGCATATGAATAAAAATTTAAACACATTTGAAATAAACGATAGGAATGAGATTGACCGTCCAATTGTTCACCTCTATAATAAGGTCAATAATGCATGGAAGTATGTCATTCGTATCGCCAGAAATCCCGCACACTTGCCTACGCGCGACATTGGTGCTGGTCACATTCTCAACAATAACAATGGCAGCAGTTGTAATTTACCGCCAAGTAGCGGTCTTGCATCTTGCTGTGGGGTCCAGAACATCTATAATAATAATAAAAATAATAATAATAATAATAATAATAATAATAATAATAATAATAATAATAATAATAATAATAATAATAATGTTCTGGGCCGTCGTCAAATGTGCGGACCGCGGTGGAAACGGGTCCTGGACGGGTAATGACTAAGAATGCAGTCTGGCCGCGGGTTCAGTACCGCCAAGGCACCCAAGACGACACCACGCCGGATCTCCTGAAGGATTTGTTCCATATGAAAAATGCTTATAAGAAAATATGGCAAAGATTTAGAGACCCAACTGACAGGGTGGAATACCTGGACCTAGACTGGGAAGTACGAAATCGATTGCTGGAAATAAAGATTGAAAAATGGGAGGAAACTTGCCATAATCTATTAGAAAACGAGTCAGATCGCGAGTTTTGGCGGATTCTCGCAGAAAGCGATTCAGATCGCGAATTTCGGCTGATTATATATCTAAAACAACATTCAATTATAAATTTCAGTATAATACCGTAGCGAAGCACGGGTATCTTGCTAGTATCTATATATATAAAATAAGAGTTTTGTCTGTACATTGCTCAGAATTTGAAAAGAATGGCATTTCTGTATCAGTCATGTCCACAGTAACAAGAAAATGCATTTTTTACTTTTCCGTAATTTCTGTCTGTCTGTCTGTCTGTCTGTCTGTCTGTCTGTCTGTCTGTCTGTCTGTCTGTCTGTCTGTCTGTCTGTCTGTCTGTCTGTCTGTCTATCTGTCTGTCTGTCTGTCTGTCTGTATGTACACGCATCACGAGAAAACGGCTGAAGAGAATTTAATGAAAATCGGAATGTAAAGTCGGGTGAAGAACCGCTACAATCTAGGCTATAAATTATTTTAATCACGCTGAGTGAAATGGTAGCTTAGGGGAAGGCCTGGAATTTAATTCTCAAATATTTATGTTATTAGTGGTCGTGTCTTAATGAAAATTGCTAGACAAAGATGGGAAATAAGTCGCTACAATATAGGCTATACACGCTGAGAAAAATGGTAGTTTAGGGGAAGGCCTACAATTTAATTGTCAAATATTTATGTTATTAGTGGCCGTATCTTCACGAAAATTGGTATGCAAAGTCGGGGAATAGGTCACTATAATCTAGGCTATCAATAATGTTATTCGCACTGAGTGAAATGGTAGTTTAGCGGAAGGCCTGAAATGGAATCTATATATATAAAATAAGAGTTTTGTCTGTACATTGCTCAGAATTTGAAAAGAATGGTATTTCTGTATCGGTCATGTCCGCAGTAACAAGAAAATGCATTTTTTACTTTTCCGTAATTTCTGTCTGTCTGTCTGTCTCTCTGTCTGTATGTATGTACACGCATCACGATAAAACGGCTGAAGAGAATTTTATGAAAATCGGTATGTAAAGTCGGGTGATGAACCGCTACAATCTAGGTTATAAATTATTTTAATCACGCTGACTGAAATGGTAGTTTAGGGGAAGGCCTGAAAATTAATTCTCAAATATTTATGTTATTAGTGGTCGTGTCTTAATGAAAATTGCTAGACAAAGATGGAAAATAAGTCGCTACAATATAGGCTATACACGCTGAGAAAAATGGTAGTTTAGGGAAGGCCTAAAATTTAATTGTCAAATATTTATTTTATTAGTGGTCGTATCTTCACGAAAATCGGTATGCAAAGTCGGGGAATAGGTCGCTATAATCTAGGCTATCAACAATGTTATTCGCACTGAGTGAAATGGTAGTTTAGGGGAAGGCCTGAAATGTAATTTATATATAAAACAAGTGTTTTGCCTGTACATTGCACAGAATTTGAAATGAATGGTATTTCTGTATCTGTCATGTCCACAGTAACAAAGAAATGCATTTTTTACTTTTCCGTAATGTCTGTCTGTCTGTCTGTCTGTCTGTCTGTCTGTCTGTCTGTCTGTCTGTCTGTCTGTCTGTCTGTCTGTCTGTCTGTCTGTCTGTCTGTCTGTCTGTCTGTCTGTCTGTCTGTCTGTCTGTCTGTCTGTCTGTCTGTCTGTCTGTCTGTCTGTCTGTATGATTTACACGCATCAATAGAAAACGGCTGAAGAGAATTTAATGAAAATCGGTATGTAATGTCGGGTGATAAACAACTACAAGCTCGGCTATAAATTATTTTATTCACGCTGAGTGAAATGGTAGTTTAGGGGAAGGCCTGAAATGTAATTCTCAAATAAGTTATTTATGTTATTAGTGGTCCTATCGATAAATCTATATATCTATATATATAAAATAAGAGTTTTGTCTGTACAATACTCAGAATTTGAAAAGAATGGTTTTCTTGTGTCGGTTATGTCCACAGGGACAACGAAATGCATTTTTTTTACCTTTCTGTAATTTCTGTCTCTCTGTCTGTCTGTATGTATGTATGTATGTACACGCATCACGTAAAACGGCTGAAGAGAATTTAATGAAAATCGGTATGTAATGACGGGTGATGAACCACTGCAATCTAGGCTAGAAATTATTTTATTCACGCTGAGTGAAATGGTAGTTTAGGGGAAGGTCTGAAATGTAATTCTCAAATAAGTTATTTATGTTATTAGTGGTCGTATCCATAAATACTACATAACTAACCTAACTTTAGTAGTAGGTATGTAAGAAGTTATTAAATTTCCGATCACTTATGTCTTATACATTGTTACCGTACCGCATATAATCGGATATATTCATGAATTTGGATTTTTGTTACTAAGTCCATATCAGCGCCGAGTCACGAAAAAATGGGTAAACAGAATTTAGTGAAAATCGGTATGTAAAGTCTGAGAATAAGGAACTATATTCTACGACATAAATAATTTTGTAAGACACCCTAATATCACAGAGTCGAAATAAAATTAATGTGAATGCCTGCAATATAGAAAGCTCATAAACTTTATCAACAATAACACTACATTGACCATTGTTTGTTGTGATGTGCTTTTTGTCTTCTTTCCTCTCATCCCTGATAGACAGGATTACTTCAGCGTACCGAGGTTTTTTTAATTTGCTTGACGTCGCACCGACACAGGTAGGTCTTATGGCGTCGATGGGATAGGAAATGAATAGTGGTGTGAAGGAAGCGGCCTTGGCTTTAAGGTACAGCCTGGTGTGAAAATGGGAAACCACGGAGAACCATCGTCAGGGCTGCCGACAGTGGGGCTCGAACCCACCATCTCCCGAATTCCATCTTCAGGGTTGCCGGCAGTGGGGTTCGAATCCACTATCTCCTGGATGCAATCTCACAGCTGCGCGCCCCTAACCACACGGCCAACTCGCTTGGTCGTACCGACTATAACAGCCTGCCTGTATATTGGTGGGAAGTAGCTGGGGTGTAAGATAACTTTCTTCTTTAGCATGCCATTCCTCTGGTTCATACATTTTCTGATATATCTGGTACGTAACACACTGGTTCATCATAGTATTCGAGCTATACAATCCCTAATCTGAGCCACTGATTGGATTGAGTAGTGTGCATATTTAACGGAATAATGACAGAGGAGTGTTCACGCCAGTCTGCGACCTGGTTATTCCAGCTCTGGAACTTTGGACTGTTAGATCGGCACCGTAGTACTGTTCGTTGAAAGTGAGAAAATGTGCGGTTTTTTTTT